>NW_027318296.1:0-6611 GCF_032062135.1 Pyxicephalus adspersus
GGGGGGGGGGGGGGGGGGGGAGCTGTTTGTTGCTGCCATTAGGTCCAGTGGTGCTCCATCTTTTGGACAATGGGAAAAAAGATGCCCCATCTTTGTTAGTTTCCGTGGGGGGAACTGGTTCCACATCATTGGTATCATTGGGGGCAATAATGCCTAATTGTTGGTGTCAGTAAGGAGAATGGTGTCCCAAATTTTGGTGTCAATGGGAGGAATGGTTCCCTATTGTTGGTATCATTATAGGGAATGTTGCCCCATCATTTGTATCATTGGAGGCAATGGTGTCTAATCATTGATGTCAGTAAGGGGAATGATGCCTCATCCTTGGCATCATTGGGGGGAATGTTGTCTCATCATTGGTGTCAGTGGAAGGAAAATTGTCCTGATTTTGGTATTAGCCTAAAAATGTACAGCCGTTTTTGTCATTGGGAGTAGTGATGATATCAGTGGAAGGAATGGTGTCCCAATGCTGGTGGTAATGGAAGGAGTAATGCCCCATCAGTGGCCATAGAAGTAATACAGTCCCATTGATGGTATGCAAAGGAAGAATAATGTCTCATCCTTGGCATCAGTGGAAGAAATATTGTCCCATCATTAGTGCCTTCGGATGGAATAATGCCCCATCATTGGTGCCATTGGGAGGCCCCATCATTGGTGCCATTGGATGGAATAATGCTCCATCATTGGTCACAGTAGGAGGAATAATGCCCCATCATTGGTATCAGTAGGAGGAAGGGTGCCCCATTGGTGGTGGGATGTCCCATCATTGGTGTAAAAAGAATGTCAACCAATGGGAAAGCTGCCTGCTTTGTACATAAAACCTTTGTCTTTCTTGCCAATCCATCAGCTCTTGTGGGTGCAATTACCATCTTACTATTATTAAGTGTATCCATGCTTAAAGCATTAGGCAGTGTGCCATTGTGTGTACTGCCACATACTGCGCATACATAGTCGGCATGACAGTGTGTACTTACAAACACCTGGGCATGTGAACATAGCAAGGAATAGTTTTGTCACCTGCATACCGCACCTGTGCCCCCCGTGCCATGGAGAAGGTGAGTCTGTACAGCGGGCTCAGAATAATGCAGCCTATGTATGGCAGCATGGTGCATGGAAACATTCCCAGTGTGTGATGTCTGCCGATCACATTGTGTCCCCATCACCTCCGGTCCAGGTTGGCCCCATGAGAAGCGTTGGTTGGTGTTGTTACCCCCTGGGCCGTGTCACGCCAAGCTTTCCTCTTAGGAGCTTCCATGGAGCTGGCGGTGCCATGGGGGAGGAATGTCACACTTGGCTGCTGTGAAATGCGCCCAAAGTGTGTGAAAATTGCAAGTGGTGACCCCTGTGTGAACTATTCACCCGGTGTATACAGAAACATGGGAAAGTACTTCTGCACTCTGTGCACTGTATGTCAAGGCACCCTGTATCATAAAATAATAGCAATCCCATTTTGAACACCTATAATAAATCTCCACCATGCATCTGACAAGGTGACAACCTTAAAGCACAAGTGGAATCCTGTTGTCACTCCAGAACAGGAAGTGTCCCAACACATGCCTTTGTAGCAGCTCCTTTATATAGCCCTAAAACTGCAGCTGGGCGTCTCTATCTTGGATGTGATGTCAGCAGTACCACTGAATTGATTCTCTCTATTATTCCCCTTTGCTCCTGCTCCAGCAGCTACACAAAACAAGGGGAGGGGCTAAGGAGCTGGCCCAGCACAAGTGTACAAGGAGAAAGGTAGCAGTGCCAAGATAATTGGCCCTTCCTGCAGTAGTCCCATTGCCTGTGACTAGGATAGAATAAGAAGGAAAATCGCTGAATTTAAATTCCTTGTTATTGAAGTGATGTGACCAGTCAAAGGATTTAGAAAACTTTCACCCATTTTTTACACTCATGTCAACTTTTAGGAAAATGGTCTGAGCGCCCGTCTGACCCCGGCCTGTCAGGTAAGGTCGTTTCTATTTTCACCTGGTGATCTCATCCCTACACGGAATTATGGAGAATGCAAATACCAGGAGGGGTCATAAATATTAATTCTTCCCATCCTCAGATGAGCTGACATCACCCAGACAGTTCTGAGAATAAAATCTTCATTTTTGTCTTCGTTTGAATATTAATTTCTGTGTTTACATATCGTGTTGTTTTTCAGAACCCAGTGCAGGAGATGTCTGGGACTCCCTACCTGTCATCATCATTCAAAGCCATAACATGAGCCCATCAGTTCCTTCACAAAGCTGCATGGATTTATTCCTGACACTATACAAAAAAAATTATTCAGAGACTCCGGCTAGGCTGAAATAATTTCATCAGTCTGCTGCAGTGAGCAGGAAGTATTTCCTCAGTCTCTATCTCCCGTAATCAGATTTCATTGTAACTTTGTAGCAAGGCACAAGGTATAAAGCTGCAGCAAGTGGACTGATCTGTGTTGGGCATTTGTAAAAAAAAAAGGGGCAGGATTACTTCTCCATGTATTACTGATCACAACACTCTGATATAAGTGATACCTTTTTTTTATTATTGCTGCAGAAATCAATGAATAATCTGTTGTCATTTGTCTACATTTCCATGTCATTTGGTGAGATTACTATACTTAAGGACTTTGCAAAAATGCAACAAAATATTAAAATGCAACTCCCCCCCAAAAAAAAAAAGTAAAAAAGTGAATTCTGTTGCATTTTCAGCCACAATATTCAAGCTGCTGGACTGATTTGACAGCCAGGTAATTAGCAAGTAATAGTAATTGCGGCAGGGTGCGGCACAGATGGGGCTAATGGCTGCACATGTGGCTGTTCACACATCTGGCAGCTCGCGCATCCCAGGGGGCGGGGCCACCAGCTCAGTCAATGAAACGACGACGAGCCCAGGAGCAGCGGCTGAAAGTTGATTGGCAGGGGGAAGACAGGAGGGGCGGGACTTTATGTGCCGGCTGGTTGGGCGGTCTCCTCCTATTAGGGCGGGACTGTCAGCAATGAGAAAGGGGATTGGCTGACGTTGTCAGGGGCGTGTCGGTGGACTCTGTGCCGTCAGTGTGAGCGGGGTGGGTGTGTCAGTCCGCCGAGGAGGAGAGGAGCATCCACACCTGTACAGGTATCCGCACCATACACCTAGCCTGGGACACGTGACGGCTTATAGGCCCCCGTATACCTATGCTGGACTCTGTAGTGCATTTGTGTCAGCTCTCCCGATAACTGGCGGGTCATGCTGGGATTTGTAGTTCAACACCCGAGGCTCCGTTGTCGGTGGGAGTTATAGTTCTCCTCTTCAGGTGTGCTGGCACTTGTAGTTCTTCTTGTATGTTATAGCTTGGTTGGGTGTGCCGGTCCCTGCTGGGACTTGTAGTCCTTCTAGGGCTGAGGCTCCGCACCTATGGCTGCTGTAACAATGGCCGGGATGTCTGGGGTGAGCCGGGCGATTGTGGGGCCACAGATATATCATTCATAGGGACAAAGGGACAGACCCTGCAAATCAGGACAGGAGGGGACCATGGGCGTGGTGTGCAGGGACCGAGGGCAGCCACTGGGGGGTGCAGGGGGGGCTGGGGGTGATAATGTGTCTGTGCTGATATATGGGAGAACCCCAACACTGCACCGGGGGCTCCTCTCTGCACTCCCACATCATTACACCCCTATCCCCGCGCCTCCGCTCTGTCCCCGCGCCTCCGCTCTGTCCCCGCGCCTCCTCTCTCCCCAATTTCTTTTAATTCTCTCTGCTCCTCTATCTCCCCTCTCTTCTCTCCTCCTTATTTCCTTCTTCCATTTGCTCTATTTATCTCCCTCTTTTCCTGGTATTTTGACCCCTTTTACTATGCACTATGCGCACACTATACACAGCACAGGTCAGGTGTGATAGGGATCAGGCAGGTGTTGTCCCCCCATCCCCCGGTGTGTCTGCTGTATATTTGGTATCTGTGATGTCAGCCTGTTTATTCCGTGTTATCAACAAGTTGTTGTGAAATATTTGTGATGATTGCATTTACAACCTGTACAGGTGACTTCTGATCCCTGAGTTTTATGACCTGGAGAGGGAAGTGTATTGTAGCAATATAAAGGGTGACCCCGGGCAGTGAAGGAAATTTACACCTCATACTGATCTATATATATTTATATATATATATATATATATATATATATATTTATATATATATCAGCAAACTTATTCCTGCCCTAGGTCAGGGCAAATCTCTCCAAAGGATTCCCAAATTCCAATGTATTACTATGAGTTGCAGCCCAGTGCCACTGCAACACATGGGCATCAGAGCTTCAACACATGGGCATCAGAGCTTTGCTGCGCCACCAAACCAGCAGCGCATGTGACATGCATGGACTTGCATGTAGTGACCGCAGTGCTGATTGTTTCATCCCAAAGTGCTGTTAGAGTTGTGGTTTACTTACAGAGACATAATAAGCATGGCATGCAGACTGTTCTCTCAGCTAAGTGAATGATCACCCTGCAAGGGATATTTGTCACTCGGCCTAATGAATGAGAGGGAGCTCTGCTGACTTTAATTATCTAATCACGTGCAAGGAGAAGCCCCGCATGTTTTTTTTTCCTTTCATGTCATTGGGTATTCTTTGCTAATTGAATTTTTACTAAGTGAAAGGTAATATTTGAGTGAACAGCCTAGTTTAGTGAATGAGCCCCGTAGAGTTTATTCTTCCCCCTCATTTAAGGCATACACAGAATTGAGCGCTGATCTGAGCTGCTGACACGCAGAGCGAGCTCCATGATTTTATCCGGCCGGAGATAACCGCTGACACGGCAGCTTTGTGATTGACGTTGTTTCCTGCCATTAGCTATAATGAGGCCTTCTGTATTCATCACACATTGGTGCACCGTGCCGCCCGTCCTATGCCGATGTGCTGCCCACTCCATGCACTGTATTTGGGGCTTTTATTTTGCATGTAAATTTTATTAGGGTGACATTTTTTTTCAATGGCATAATTGGGGTGCGGTATACAACAATGTAGGGGCTAGGGGGTCAAGCCAGATGCACCCATTGCTAATATTTGGTGTTTTCCATGGCCAGTGGGTTCATATGCCAGTTTATTATATATGTGTGGGGGAATTTTATCATTGGATCCCACGTGCTACAGCCATGCCAGCTGGGCCTTTCCCCAAAAAGACTTTTCTTGGGTCTACTAAGTATTGACTCCAGTTGAAGGGAAAGTGACGGTGCCACCTTTTATATACACAATGTTTGGGCATAGGGCACTCCGGCTTTGTTATACCTCAGTGTTCTCTCCAACCCCTCTTAGCCGGGCGCACCACTCGGCACTTTTCAGTATCCACCTGGCTGTGGGTGGAACACTACACCTGCACCTTGTTCTTCTAAAGCAAGCTAGAATGCCCAGCACTGTTGTGTAAGGTAGGTCAACCTGAGCAATCGCCCAGGGCCTTTCTCCAGAACCGAATGGTACACGATTGTGCATCAGGGGCCCCCCACTTCATCATTGCCCACCACCCCTGTATAGGGGAGCATTTGCTCCCTCGGCACAGTCACATGACCACTTTGCCCTCCATCGTTACTGTCCATTGAAGAGCCGGTGGGAGGTGCAAGGAAGCGTTGAAGTCCCAAATATTTTGCTCCAGAAATGCAGGGATGTTGCACCCCCTCCCATATCCGGAAAGAGGTTACAGCGCTGTACAAAAGTAAAAAAAGTGGGACTAATTCAAGAAACTTTTTGCTTTGGAAAGAGTTGGGTTAGTTGATGGGGGTAAGGGATGGCATTTCTGACAATTTCTGTTCTGATTACTTGTATGGGTGTCACAGTGACAGGAAGTGCTGCAAAATCTCCTCCAAAGTCACCTGTAGAGCAAGGGACCAACTGCATTACAAAAGGAAAAAACGTTTACATCATCAGCTGTGCCCGTTTATTTTTCTGTGAAAACATTCACCGCCCTGCACATTCACCACAGGTTAGAAGGAAGGGAAAGGATAAAAATCCTCTTCTTGCACTTTTCTCCCCTTCAGTTCTGCTTTGCAGCTGTATTGGATTTGTTCTAATCTTGTCCTGAGTAATCCCGTGCCAAGCCCAGGGCAGGTGTGGCGATGTCCGTGGTTCCATGCCGCTCCCTCTGGCTTTATCTTTCCAGTCTCCAGCCGCTCTTGTTTGATATTTGCTCATTTCAGGAAAGTGTGACTTCTCTATCCCCACGTGAAATACGTTTATTATGCCTGCAGACTTTTCTCAATATTTCTCCTCCGCATGCTGCTCGGAGAGATGTAACAACCATTAGAATAAATGTCATTCTAAATATACCATTCAGTGTGTTTTGTTATAAAATCCTGAAAATAGGAAAACTAATGCAGCCACATCCCCGGCTTGGTAGGGTTGTATTTGGCATTATGCATGGTAGGTACGTGGCTGGAGGCTCCGGTACTTGCAGAACCATCTGCGTCTCCTCCTCGGTATGCCAACACATGCCAGCCTAGTATCACCTGATATTTGTGCAGCACCCAGCTGACAAGTGGTGGGCTCATCCCTACCCCAGCTATCCCCTGCACTGCCAGGAGCTCGGGTAAGAAGGCGGCTGGCCACCCCGCTCCTCCAACTGGAAGTAAGGAAATACTGGAGCAGATAGTAGGGAATGGTTGTGATTGGGGATCAGGA
>NW_027318297.1:0-6609 GCF_032062135.1 Pyxicephalus adspersus
TTGGCACATCTTCCTACAATAAATATATATATATATATATATATATATATATATATATATAAATATATATATATATATATATATATATATATATATATATATTTTATATACAGTGGGCAGCACTATACAAAAAAACTATAGAAAAAAATATATACTCAGAATTCTTAATGTAAACTTCTAAATTGTTTAAAATTTCAAACCTTTTCTTTATGAACAGAAAGTGAAAAATATACAAAAAAAGTATATAAAAATAATATGTCAATAAAAACAAAAAATATTTCCTCCCTATTATGTCTACACTGTCTTTCATTTTAAAAGCTAACAAATGCCCATAAAGCTTTTGTATGAGTTTTTAAGTATTTATAAAGATGTTTTAAACCAAGAAAAATGCCAGAAGAGGTAGAATATAGGAAACAGCTGCTAAATGCCCCCAAAAACGTCATGTTAATAGGGACATTATGAGCGTTTTAGGCATTCTGGGGTACTTTGGGCATTTGGGTGGCGTATTAGGCCCTTATGGGCGTTTTAAATCCTTCCAAAGCCTGTAGGATGTGTTTCCTTTACAGCCTATCAAGAAAAAGCTCTAGTATGGACTGGCCTGGAATAAATAAGAAGTTCAAATATAGGCTCAAATAATAAAGGCCAGCCTAAACACTGGGGAAACAGTCCATGTAGGCTTAGCTCTATTCTTCAGGTTCCAACATTGACATTGTAATTTGTTGTATAAGGATTAAAGGTACACACATGTGAGCACAAGGTCAACCAGAATTTTATAAATCACAAATCATACCTGATCCTTACTTACTTGTATGCTAAAAATGTATGCAAACAAATTATTTTTCATGTATGCATTGCATTGAAAACACATGCTTAAAGCATGGGCATCTAATAAAACCCAGGAAAAATACATGTACCTAAATCTTCTATCAGATAAAGCCTTGTACCTACAATATTTCACAAACAAATAAATAAAAATCTGAGAGTGATGGAGGGGGGTATACTGAGAAAATGTTTAGGCACTAAGCAGGTAAAAAAGAGGAACTCTGAATTGCAATTAAATCAATCAAGTCTATTATCACAAACAGTTGTGGGACTGTGCATCCTCTCAGGAGAAGAAACAAGGTGACCATGCACAGCAAATACAAACAGCAAGATCTGAAAATCATTACAGAACACATTTTCTTTTCTGGCAGTAGAAATCCAATTTAATGTGTAACAATAAGCAGTGTTTTGTGCGTTTTAGTGGAGGGAGAACACATTACATTGTACAGGGTATTAAAAGAACTAGCAGAATAACCATCACAAAACAGCACGAATCCAAACAATTTCTGATTTCAATAATTAAGCTTAGTTTTTAAAGAACCCCACAGTGGCCACTAAAGGTCTTCATTTTTAAATCACTGTTGTGGATTTACTCCACTATGTATTGAATAGTCTTGGTAGCCATAACACACTTTCTACTGCCTTATCTTAAGATTGAGTCACTGTTCATTTAGGAGTATGGGACTCTCTTGTTTGTACCCTTATGATTGTCCTTTGGGTTCTGTTGGGTTTCATCCTGAACCTGTAGCTTTACCTTTCATCTTGCACAGTTGTACAGGCTTCTCTCCAATACTGTAATTTAACAAACCAACTGTTCCTGTAAATACTCTGGACCAAATTTGTGACTGCAGTTTTGGAATATTGTAACCTCAGTGTCCCGACATCCTAGTCCAAAACCTATGGGCAGCCTTTGTTAGGAGTCATTTCTTTACTTTTCAACCAATAAGCTGATACCTTAAAAAATGAAACTCAGGATAATATTGCTAGGATACCCTCCAAAGGACATTTTATAAATGTATAATACAACAAAGGGGAAAACCATGTGGGCAAAACAAGTCTAGAGAAAATCTGAAAAATGCAAGACATTAAAGCAGAGTTAAACTAAAAAAAATTCCACATTTACCACCACAAATCCCTCAAACTTTCTGGAGATGTCCACAATTGAGTCAAATGTCATCCTGTAATCCTTCTTTGTCCCGACGCTGGGTGCCCCTATCTTTGTCCATCTTCTTTAGCTTCCATTTCACCTTAGAATCAAATTCAAGCTCCTGTGCTTTGCTTTGAAATCCCTTCCACAGTTCTTGTTCAACTTAATTTTCTTTTCTTACTTTTTTTAAAAAAGGGTCTTGAAAATAACTAGATAAATGTTGTCTGCCCCTCTGTGTAAAGTAAAAATGTTGCTGATAGGTCCGCTTTAGGTAGGGTTTTGGGAGTGTAGGCCTGGCAACATTTTTATTCCTGTTAGTTACACCATTGAGAGCTGGACTTTTACTAATTTTTTATCATTTCAACTTTATTATTATTCTCTATTATTATAATATTATTATATTAATAACTTTTATTTTTATCTTTATAACCCTTTTAAACCCAGGGATATTTAATATGGCCAGGACTTAAAACTCCTCCTTGGCTGAAAAAAAGCATGTTGTTAAGTGTAATAGCTCAGGTTAACATTTACATGCAACCAAATGAAGCAGAGGATTTACTCACATCTCCCTACCCTACTTCTACCTGTTTGCAGTGCAGTGCATAGACATCATGTATTAATATTAATAATATTTTGTATTTTTTTATAGCACTGACATATTACATGGTACTTTACAAAGTCCATAGTTATGTGCCCAAATGTCCTCCAAAATGTCCTTACAATCTGTTCCTACCATAGTCATATGTCACTAACAAAGTCTAGGGCCATTTTTGGGGGAAGCCAAAGAACCTAACTGCTAGTTTTTTAGGCTATGGGAGAAAACCCAGAGGAAAATCCACACTAATACAGACAGTTAGAGTTAGAATTAACTGTCATTTTTTTATGAAAATACAACTGCTGTTTAATTATTTTGTTAAGGTTTTAAACCAGAGGTAGGAAAACTTTTGTGTCCAATAGGCCATTTCAGGGGTGGGCAGGAGCACACTAGGCCGGACTCTCTCACGAGTCCTGCCCTAATGGCTCTCCACCCCACCAGGAATGCCCCCTGAAGGGAAATCCCTTACTAACATATGCATTGTGGAGGAGATGGATTTCCCTTCAGGTGGCATTCCCTATTTACCGCGGCGGCGGAAGTGTTAACTGAGCCACAGCAAGAGGAAGCTCAGGAGCTGCATGTGACACCGGGGGCTCTGGCTCTGGTAGTTTGTTCCAGCCTAACGCCCCCTGGCCGATCAGGGCGTCAGGCCGGAACAACTACCGGCTAGCACGTATGGCCTAAAAGCGGGAGTTTGCCGACCTCTGTTTTACACGTTTTGATCTAACTCTGGGACATACATCTAGGCTAATACCAATTAGATATCTTACCTATACAAGAACCAAGGTCCGGTTAGGCCAGTAGGTAAGATCCTTGACCTAAGGTTCACAGATTCCAGACAGAGTTCACATAGATAAATGCACAGACACAAACCAAGAGGCCATTGGATAGTAGTCACTACAAAATTCTACCTTCTGGTCATAACATAATCAGTTCACCTACAGCGGGGGTCGGCAACCTGCGGCTCCCGAGCCGCATGCGGCTCTTTGGATGGGAAGCTGCGGCTCTTTCTCTCATCCTATGTGAAACTACATCTTCTTTAGCTTCCATTTCACCTTAGAATCAAATTCAAGCTCCTGTGCTTTGCTTTGAAATCCCTTCCACAGTTCTTGTTCAACTTAATTTTTTTTTGTTACTTTTTTTAAAAAAGGGTTTTGAAAAAAACTAGATAAATGTTGTCTGCCCTTTTGTGTAAAGTAAAAAAGTTGCTGATAGGTCCGCTTTAGGTAGGGTTTTGGGAGTGTAGGCCTGGCAACATTTTTATTCCTGTTAGTTACACCATTGAGAGCTGGGCTTTTACTAATTTTTTATCATTTCAACTTTATTAATATTCTCTATTATTATAATATTATTATTATATTATTAACTTTTATTTTATCTTTATAACCCTTTTAAACCCAGGGATATTTATTATGGCCAGGACTCAAAACTCCTCCTTGGCTGAAAAAAAGCATGTTGTTAAGTGTAATAGCTCAGGTTCACATTTACATGCAACCAAATGAAGCAGAGGATTTACTCACATCTCCCTACCCTACTTCTACTTGTTTGCAGTGCAGTGCATAGACATCATGTATTTTTATATAGCACTGACATATTACATGGCACTTTACAAAGTCCATAGTCATGTGACCAAATGTCCTCAAGAATGTCCTTACAATCTGTTCCTACCATAGTCATATGTGACTAACAAAGTCTAGGGCCATTTTTGGGGGAAGCCAAAGAAGCTAACTGCTAGTTTTTTAGGCTATGGGAGAAAACCCAGAGGAAAATCCACACTTATACAGACAGTTAGAGTTAGAATTAACTGTCATTTTTTAATGAAAATACAACTGCTGTTTAATTATTTTGTTAAGGTTTTAAACCAGAGGTAGGCAAACTTTTGTGTCCAATAGGCCATTTCAGGGTTGGGCAGGAGCACACTAGGCCGGACTCTCTCACGAGTCCCGCCCTAATGGCTCTCCACCCCACCAGGAATGCCCCCTGAAGGGAAATCCCTTACTAACATATGCATTGTGGAGGAGATGGATTTCCCTTCAGGTGGCATTCCCTATTTACCGCGGCAGCGGAAGTGTTAACTGAGCCACAGCAAGAGGAAGCTCAGGAGCTGCATGTGACTCCGGGGGCTCTGGCTCTGGTAGTTCAGGGCGTCAGGCCGGAACAACTACCGGCTAGCACGTATCTGGCCTAAAGGCGGGAGCGTGCGGCTGGAGGGTGGGACCGTGCAGCTGGGAGGCAGGACCAGGTGGGAAATTTAAAATAATTATTGTTTGTACCGTTTTGACGTTTAAAAATAGTTTTTATTCAGACCGCTAGGGAGATTAAAAAACAAAACAAAAGGTAAGGTCTCTAATTTTGCCACGTTTATTATGTTATAACCAGTTACCTATGTTCTCTAAGTACATGATAATATTTTGTTGTTATCTGTATCTATTGTGGTTGTATGCAAACTTCACATGATTATTTTGTTTTATTTTGCTTTATCGAATTCACACTGTAATTATGTAACCAACCTTGCGTGTGTATATATATATATATATATATTTATATACTTATAGTGACAGTGTTTTGTAGTGCCTGTCAGAAAAGGTCTGGGATGGGGTATATGTAGCACCTAGTATTAAAGGCTCCAGGGAAACAGAGTGGTTATTTGTTTGTAGAGGTTTTTAAAGAAAAAACCTGGGCAAAAATTGTGTTCACCTGCACTCAGGTGCAATTTAAGAAGAGGTAATTAGTCAGAAGAGCTGAGGTAATTAGTTCTCAGAGCTGTGAGGGAACAGAGCTCTTCCTTGCTCAAGCAACGATTACATGTGAGTGGAACATGCTTGTGTTGTTATATTAAGACTGCCTTGTATTGGTTATGCTTTAAACTGCTTTACTGTTAGTCACAGAGGGACTATCTCAGTAAAGGTATGTAGTTGCTAAGCCAACCCATTTCTTTTCTTTGTTTTGGTGCTAATAAATAGTCAGGCCTGTCTGAAAGTCTGCTGTCTGATTCACTGTTTTCTTCTGACCCATTGCTACGGGCGATCCCACAATATATATATAAATATATGTATATAAATAATTTTTTTGTATTGCATGTTCTCACCAATAGAAAGCTGGACAGGAATGTTGACAGACTGCAGGTAAAGTTTCAATGCCATGCCGTGTACTTGTGACTCTTAAGTCATATCTGTCATATAGTCATATCTGTAACTCATAAGTCATATCTGTACTCCTAACCCAGGAACTGAGAGGGAGGGTGGGGACAGCTCTGGGTCTTGTTCCCTGGGGTTTGAGTTTTCAATAAATGCTTGATTGTTCTTTCATATTTAAAAACAGATTTACTGCAATTNTTGGCAAAAAAAAATTTTGCGGCTCTTTAAAAACTTCGAAATTTTGTAAATTGTAATTTTTGGCTCTTCCGACTCCAAAGGTTGCAGACCCCTGACCTACAGTATATGTGTTGTGAACAGCATACACACAGCATGTTGTGTACAGCGGGTACAACTAGACATAAAACTCCTAATGTGTTTTGTAATGTTTCATCTCCCTAGCGGTAATCCTGAGTGTGGCTCAAGATGCATTATCCATACCAAAAGCAGTAGCCCCGAGCCACACTTGGGTGGAATTGCAAGGGGTTTTTTAAGTCTTACCTGGTCCCCACGTTCCCATAGCGTCCTCTAGCGATGCCTGGCATCTGCTTCCCCTGGTGATGCCGGCTGGGCATCACCAGGCTACACAGATGCTGGGCGGTATCTGGGTCCCTGGCGTGTAAACGTTGGGGACGCAGATGCCGGGCCGGGGAGCGTGCGGCTGGAAGGTGGGACCGTGCAGCTGGGAGGCAGGACCAGGTGGGAAATTTAAAATAATTATTGTTTGTACCGTTTTGACATTTAAAAATAGTTTTTATTCAGACCGCTAGGGAGATTAAAAAACAAAACAAAAGGAAAGGTCTCTAATTTTGCCATGTTTATTATGTTATAACCAGTTACCTATGTTCTCTAAGTACATGATAATATTTTGTTGTTATCTGTATCTATTGTGGTTGTATGCAAACTTCACA
>NW_027318298.1:0-6603 GCF_032062135.1 Pyxicephalus adspersus
GCCTGGCCCAACTGAAAAATGACAGGGGGGGGGGGAGGCTGATAAATTAAGATTCTTATGAAGGTGGTAAAGCTATGAAATGATTTTCCAATGTTTGTAGAAAGGAAGCTTGCTGTTTTTCGAGTCCTACATAGATTTGGAAGACACAGACACTCCCAAAACAATGTCAGTGCAGCCTTCTCATAGAGTCCTATTGGGCTGGTAGGTCTACACACTGGAAGGTCCACACACACCATACTATCATAATTTGCCTAATATATAGACATTAAATGGAGCCCCTGACTTCTTTCTTAAGCATTCCTACATGATCAAGTGGGAGACCATATTGGGTAGGCATCTTCCATTGGATTTGTGACAGGTTATATAGAGGTAGACACACAAGTTCAGTGTGTACAATGTATTGTAGAAAACTAACTTATGCAGAAGTATCTTACCAAAGACAAGTTGTAGGTGATCTTTTATCATTTAAGAAATTTAATTTTTTTTTAGGCGTTGTCACCCAGGTAGGCACATCATTTAATATATTTTGGACCTAAGCATTGCTCAATATTGCTCTGACATTAGGAAAATTCCTTCTCAACTGGCTGATATTCTATTAATGTTTTACTCTTGACCCACTTATTGAATTTGCCTGATTTGCTTGCGCAGACCCTTACAGCACCTGAATGCCCTATTACTGTATTATTACTCAGGCGGTATTTATCAAAATGATTTAGATAGATACATTTTATAGTTTGGGAAAACTTTGCCTTTGTGTTTGCAATATTCACTGGCACCATCTAGATGTTTGTTTACATTACAGTGCATGACATGGTGTCTTTGCTTTGTTTTTTTCTTTTTTGTAGTAATATTATTCTATGTCTTTGTGGTTCTTGATATGTTTGTATATCTATAACATTTTTCTAAAAAGCTCCTCCTTTTGTTTCCATCACTCGCCTAACTTTTCCTCCGCCTAATACCCGCCACCACCAATAACCCTTTCCTTGTCTGCTGGCCTGACTGTATGGTGCTGATTCCATCTCTATGTGTAATATTTTATTTGTGTCGGTAGTGTGCTGCTCTAGGACATTTTTCACTGTCTGTCTACAGGCATATAGTAATTATATTGTACTATATATATTATTACAGTAATTATTTCTTTGCAGATTTGTTTGTGTATGTGTTAATATTGTACTGATTGTGTCTTATTTCAGTGTTTTCTGATTGTGAGAATTCAGTACTTGTGTCTCTGTTGTGATTTTGCTTATTTGCTGGCTTTGATTATTGATTATTATTTTGAACTATTTCTTTTGTCAGTCTATTGTACCTCAAATGCCATCCTTTTCATATTTAAGTTGTGAGGGGGAAACAGAATGCTGGGACAGCTCAACTAGCCTCCCAAGACTATGGCCCTGATTTATCAATGGAATGCGCGTACGCTCGACGAGCGTAAGTACGTGCGGCTCAGCAAGCTCTATCACCACAAGTCGGGCCTGAGTTCTAGTGACTAGATTGTAAGCTCTTCCGGGCAGGGTCCTCTCATCCTGTATCACTGTCTGTATTAGTCTGTCATTTGCAATCCCTATCTATTGCACAGCGCCCCATAATATGTTGGCGCTATCCTATAAATCCTGTTAAAAAATAATAATAATAATAACTTGCCTGCCGGTTTCCTGCAAAATTGAGAATGATTGTAAAATAATTAATAAAATCCACAAATACGCAAATTGAGGCGATTAATTTTCAGCTGCGCAATTCAGAAGGAGATGTTAAATTTAATGGTGAGGTGATAGCAATTGATTAGCGCACACCTGCACCTTGTTCTGTGAGCATCTCCAGTCTATTTTACAGGTCAGTTTGAATCTTTGGGCTTTGTCTACATGGACTGTTGCCCCAGCGTTTAACCTGAGGCTTTAAAAGCCCATGTTTGAAGTCCCCATGCATTCCAATGGGCTAATCTACACCAGGATGTTTCCTTCAGGCACGTTTAAAAAATTAAAATGCTGGATAAACACGGGTAAATGCCTGAAAATGCTTGAAAACCTGCCATTGAACTCAATGGAGGCTTTTTTAAGGGTTTTTAAGCTTTTTATGAAAGCTTCCATTAAAAACAATGGGGGCTTTTATAAACGTTTTTAGCAGGTCCAAATGGTAAGCTCCGCTGACTGCTCTGCTCCCTGATTGGCTAAGGAAAGGAAAATCCTGATGATGCTTGAGCTATCATCAGCGTTTCCTATTTCTCAGCCAATCACAGAGCACTAGAGATGAATGGGCACAAGTCTCCCCATTCATGTCTAGTGCTGAATGGCTGAGAAATGTAAAACCATTTAACCCCTAGTGCCCTGCGATCTCTCACTGGTAGGAGGATTTCCAGGGCTGTGCTCATTGCAACCCTGGAAATCATCCTGTCATTGGGATAACCTGTAAAAAAAAGTTTAGTTACACAAACACACACATTTAATAAAATAATTTAACATTAAAGCCTCGTCTAATTTTTTTACACATATTTTAACCCTTTAAGGAAATGAGTAAGGGGTTTTATGTACCCAATCATGTAAAAAAAAAATACTTTTAATAAAATTAAAGAAAATACACAAAAATCAGCTTAAACAAGAATACATAAATAAATGAAAATTACTGAAAATGCGATAATTCGGTATATTGTATAGTAATATATTTTTCTAAAACACCTCCCCAGTGCGGTAGTGAGTCCAACGTCACATACCTATAGACAAAACCACATAAATATATTTTGTATTATTTTGTATTGGATTGGATACAGAACCCCTAGTGCCCTGCGATCTCTCACTGTCAGGAGGATTTCCAGGGCTGTGCTCATTGCAACCCTGGAAATCATCCTGTCATTGGGATAACCTGTAAAAAAAAGTTTAGTTACACAAACACACACATTTAATAAAATAATTTAACATTAAAGCCTAAATTGCGGCAAATCGTGGCAATTCACGGTAAAACACGTCATAGGCGTTTATAATTTTTTTTTAGTGTTTTAAAGTTAAAACGCTTGTAAACTCACCAGGCTGTTTATGCCTCAGGACACCATACTCCTAATATTAGCACATGGACACACCCGAAACTTACCATGTGTGGCCCATAACTACGCTCTAATCTGAACAAATAGTAAGTAGTTTTTCTCAGCATACAACAGTTTTGCCAGTTTTTTTTTTCAATATTAGCTCACATAGCTGCTAAGTATTGCTGGAAGAACTACAAATTACAGATAAGCTAGGAATAACGCAGAAGCCTGGAAAAAGTTTTGCTCATTTTGGTTGTAACTTATCTGGAAAACAATGCTGAATGGGGAATCTCACCCCATAATTTTTCTGGTCATTAAACATCTAAATTGTGAATTCCCAGTGACTTATGGCTAGTGAAAAAGTAGGACTAAGGGGTGAATTTCACATATCCAACTATATAAACATGCTGGATAACCCAGCTTCACTGATGAAAGATTATCCCCTCCGGCTTGAAGAGCTTTCATAAATCAGGCCCACTGAGTTGCCATTGTAATTTCTAGCATAGCTATTAACTATTTACATGCAATTAGCCTATTTGTTAATGATTTGATATTATTATCATCTTCTAATCCTATCTCTTCATACCATCATATGACACCATCATATACAACTCGCCCTACAGAATTTTAACCTAGTTTCTTCCTAAAAACTCAAATTACTATTAGAATTTCTAACATTTTATAAATGATCCAGCTCAATTAAAGTTTATATTCATTTCTTCACTTCTCAATTTTTCACTGCCGACTTTAAAAAAAGAACTCCTCCTCCATGAACTTTGTCTTTAACCTACTATGATTTATCCAGGTGATATAGCAGCATTTAAAAGGCTAACACATTCTAAAATGCCATACTTGTTTCATACCCCCCATCCCCTTTTCATGATTCTATTTAAAATTCTTGCAAAAATAATTGATGACTATTGAGAATAAAAAAAATAAAATATATAAAAATATCAGTGCACTGATATTATTAACTTAAACATGATTTAAACTACTTAAATGATGATGATGGTTCATGAAATAGCGTAGGAAAGAATTTGGGAACAGTCACAATTCAAAACTTTTTTAGGGAAATATTTCCCCGTATTTTTTCCCAATATTATTGAGGAGTCTAAATACTTGTGGGCAAAGCTAGTAAAATCCTAAGGATAATATTTACATTTGTCACATGCAAAATAATAAAAAGGACATTTTGCCATGAATTATATTCATTGATTATCATTATTCTTTTTTCTCAAAATTATCATTATGTTATCATTTATGAACTGATAAAATCATTATTTTATTCTTATTTATTCTTTATTTTTAGTTTTAAATTCTGTGAAACTTATTTTCTGAACAATTACAGTTCAGTGGTATGGCTGCTTATCAGGTGGTGGAGGAGAATTTTTGGGGGTGTAGCACTCATTCTCTATGGCAGAAACGATTTTCACATTCGTCACTTTGCTGTAGTCATAACTGTAAGCCAGAATGCTGCTGCACCCTTGTACCGAGACATTAAATTCAACCCCATCTGAGGGAAAAAATATTATTCAATATTCTAAGGTGCTATGATATTTTACTATACAAACTGTGTATACAAAAGAGAAAAGAAAAGTAAATTCTAAATACAAGTTCCTTTGGGTTAAACATCTAAAGGTTAATATATTGATATTTTATTTGTAGTACCGTGAGTTTAAAGAGCTAAAAAGAAAGTAAAATCTTCATGACCTAAATGTCAATTATAAATTGCACTCTTGGTGGAAGGTGGTGTCAGCCTACCACCCTGCCACCTTCCTTTCAGAATAATGCACTAAAGTGACATATGCACAATTTCAATGGCTACAATGGGCACTACATTCAAGTAAATGGGCTGCAACACACATTAACATGCAAACCAATGCATATTGCCTTGAATGCATATAACATACTCAGCTTCTGCAAATAGGTCTTATATTATTTTTCTTTTTATTTGTGCATTAAGTATATTTAAATATATTTCGTTGAGTTTTACATTTTTTTTTAATTCACATTATTATTGTCAAAAGGGTCTGATAAGTCCCTTATGTGACAAAATTAAACAGAAACAGTTGCTCTTTAGGTAGAGTTTGTGTCAGAAAACCTGCAGTTACCTATGTTGCCTGCTGGTGGCACTATGGTTTTGTATATCTTTCATGTGCTTCCACTGGCAACCAGCAGGGAGCTTGCTGCAACCAAGCTACTACTAGGGCTCTTTATTAGTATGCCTATGCATTCTAGCTATATATGCCTCTCTCTTGCATAGCATTGGATCTGTATCCTTGGACCTAAATCCTTGCTGGTGTTTTGGCCCCTTGTCCTCTGATATCCTGTCCCTGTTCCTGATATTCTTGTCCATGGTATATATTAGTACAGGTAGTCCCCAGGTTACACACAGGGTAAAGACAACATGTTTGTTCTTATGTTGAATTTGTATGTAAGTCGGAACAGGTCCATTATTTTAATAAATGCAATTAGGACAAATGTTTGTCTCAACATATTATTAGGCAGCATGGTGTCAGTTAATGTATAAAATCCTCACTGTGAGTTAATCACAAACAAAGCAAAAACAAAATCTTCATTGAGTCTAGAAATTTCTTAACTTCTGGAGCAAGCTTTGCTTTGATATGCAAAAAGAAACAACTGCAGAGTTTGTCTTGATAAATAAAGAGGCTGCAGAAAGAGCTCACCCCCAACCTCAGCTGTGTTTAGCAAAAGATTTCTTCTGCAAGTCATGCAAACTGCCCCCTCCAAGCCTCCATTCTGCACAGGAACGAGCAGAGAAGCCCTGTTCATATCTAGGATCCGTCCATATATCGGATGTCCTTAACCCAGGGACTACCTGTATATAGCTTGTTGTCACTTTTACCTAATCCTGACTTTGTGGCTTTTTATTGTATGCTGCCAATCTTGTTTTCTGCTGGAAGAAACCTTGACATTAGAGGTTTATTAAACTCTAATGTATCCCCTGCACTGTTCATGGGATAATCATTTGAGTCATAAAAAATGCCTTTGGAATGGATGCACAGAGATCTACTCACTGCTTTTTATTCTAAAGGTAGTTTTTGTGGACCTGGGCTCCATGGATGAACAAGAAGGTACGAAAGCGTGATTTCCCCAAAGTTCATTTTGTGTACTGATGATAGTATATACTTTTATGTAAGTGCCACCACTACAGTTTTCTAGTATACTATTTTTAAACGTGTACATATACTATTTTTTAGTATTGTTTAGTTTGTTAATTTTCTCCATGTGTTAGCCCTGAAAAAGGAGGCTTAATCCCCCATAATGTGTTGGCTTTACACTGCAATTATAAGCAACAAAGGCATTTCAGTAGCAGGAAATCATCACCACACAATCACAGATAGTTACCAGGTCGCCTGAGGGTTCCCCTGAATTTTGCACACAAATCGTCTTTTCCCCAGTTGATACTGAATCATTACACCCATCCAAAGTGTCATATTCATGACAATATGGGCATACAACACCTTTCCTTTTAGGTTCAAGCTTTTGCACTAAATAAAGGAAATAGATCAAGTGGAAGTGTAATTATGTAATTATTTTGTGCAAACTGTGCTAACCACCCCCCCCCC
>NW_027318299.1:0-6602 GCF_032062135.1 Pyxicephalus adspersus
AATACATTTGGAGGAGCCAGAAATGGAAAAGGATCTGGGGGTTTCCCTAGTCGTTGAACTTGATGGACTTCTGTCTTTTTTCAACCTAACCTACTATGTAACTTTGTACTCAATACACTAGCTCACAAAACTTGGTAGCATATCCCCATAATGGTGTATTTTATATTTATATTTATTTTACTCTTATTCTACAATTCTATATTTCAAACTGAATATATACAACAATGTGTGTCTAACAATATACAGTGGTAGCAAGGGGTGTTGTACCTTTTAGACGTGAATCTATTGGGGTAGCAAGTAAGAGAAATCCTAAGTAATGGCCATACTTTTTTCTGAAAGGTAAAGTAGCTGTAAGTGAGGAAAGAACAGCCAGATGTTAAACCCCAAAATCTAATCAATCACACCTGCAAACCTTCCTGGTTGAGCAACTTGTTTTTTGCACATACACAGTAAAATCTTTATCATTTCTATTTTTCTAGTGGAGGGGTGTATAATGGACAATTTGTACATAGAAATGAAAGGTATAAATTATAGCACAGATATACAATAATCCACACAGCGTTTGAGCATGCATAAGAATTACCTTTCAACTATTGGTATCAGCATGGCCAAGCATGGCAATGGAGATAGCCATTGACATTGCCTGATTCTATCAATATCCTGATAGTAATTTATATTTATATATTATATATTTTAAATGGAACTACTGAAGTCAAGAGTTTCCCCAAAACTTCAACTTCCCCTTGAGGCCTTCTGTAGCATCATGATTCTTCTAAGGTCTGGTTATTCCCGGTATTTCTTACCTTTCTAAACTGTTAGACCCTGGCCTAACTGTTGTAGAACCACAGTCTTTTGTCTTTTTAAAAGCACCGTCAATACAGAAAATACTCCTCAATGTGCTGGGCACCTTTTTAAAAAAGACAGAACCGGTAAAATAAAATATAGTGGTTTATCTTGCTAAACATTTGGAGAACATTTTGACAACTTTCATTAGACAAACAAAATCACTATCAGCATCTTTTAATTATACATGTTCGGTATATGCTTTAGCATGTCTTGTAAAAACTTTTAGGGCACTATTTATAAAATAGGGAATTTGACATTCCTTCAAACATTCCCTAGTGGGAATCAATCAAAATGACAAACAATTTTAAAAATGGTAAAAGTTAATGAAAATTATAGTGGTCTGGCTTTAATATTGTCAATAATCTGCATAAATATAGAAAATAGAAATAAATCCTGAATGTTCCAGACTTTTTATTTTTTGTCCTTATGAATACGTGTACCAAGATTTGAATATGTATTACAAGTAATACAGTTTTATAATTGTAACTTTTACATTGAATTGTTCAAAAAATACAGATCCTTTGACCTTTTTAGTGCTGGTTCAAATCAAGTTGGTTACATTTTAATAAATGATAACTACTGATCTGATTGATTTAAATTATATTTTATTACATGTTTTTTACCTTTTATCTTAAAATGAAGTACAAATTTAACAAACCAAAAATAGTTTCTGTTAAGCAAAATCATATGGCTTGAAAAACAGTCTGAAGGATTTAGAATTTCTGTTTATGTGTTTATAATCATTTAACTGGAGTTTTGTATTTCATAAGATCACCCGTTATAGAGAAGGGTTTTACATAATAGCTGTTTAATGAATCAAAATGCTCATGCATTAGAAATTCAGATTTCACATACCTTATAATTAGTAAATCATCTTGATAGGTGAGGATGTTAATGACTACTTCTGCACATCATGGACTGGATCTTACCATCACAAAAACACATCATAAAGATAATAATTCATAATAATTTCTGAAATGATTGAAATATAGTGGATTTTAAGTTACTGTTAGAGGACTGCCTGTAACAGAATAAAGAAAAATATATAATAAACAATAAAATATACATAAAAGGGTAAATGTGTAATATTTGCAACATTTCTATAGCTTCATTAAATAGGGTTTATTTTTTTTTTTTTGCAAAAGGAACAATGTTTCATATCCAATCTGCTGGCAATTGAGGACGCTCCACTAATTTCCTGTTTAGATGTAAATAACACTCATTGTGGATAAAGCTCCCCTTTTTACATTCATTAGTGTCATATACTTGAAAAGAAAAAACATAGGTCATTCAATGGAGGTTATTTCACATGCAAAATACCCTGTGGTAGCTGTCATTCAGAGCTACTTAGTGTACGCCCTCAGTCATCTATTAACAGGGCTTCAGGTCATAACCTTTTGTGGCATTTTGAATTCCAAAACCTCTTATTAGTGCAATATTTACATATTCTTCAGTTAAAAATCCTTTATATAAATGCATAATGCACTGTAAATGTGACTGGCCTTTTGTATGGAATGCTTAATTATAAATTATTATTGCACAAAGAGTTAAGCTTGGAAAATATATTTATTTGTTGCTCTGCAGTCTGTAAAATACGATGTTAAAGCATAAAATATATAGTGTAAATTACCCAGACAAAAGCTGTTTTTTATAGTAATAATAAAAACATAGAATTTAATATATAAAAACTATATAACAATATAATGTGCAAGGGTAAATCATTGTCATCATGTTAAGTTCATATAAATGTAGCACTAAATAGACTATAATTTAGGAAAATCAATGTACACTAAAACAGCGGTCACTACTGTCTCCCCCCAGAATTAAGCAAGCAGGTCCGAGCCTGTGGTGAGAGAGTGAGCGGGTTCTGGCATCGTGTTGTCATTCTGGGGAAGTATCTTCCCTTTGAGTGACATACAACTCCCCACACATGCGTGGTTCGAGTTAGGTCAATTTAGTGGTCTGTGACGTCGGCAAGGTTGGCGACCACTAAACTTAAAGGCACTCCTTGTTTCATAATCCTTTGGGTAAAGTTATTAGACTTAAGACCATGTCAGACTAGCAATCCTTTTTCAAACAACAACTCCCAAAAAGTTGGATAACTATGGAGGACACAGGAGGGCAGTGAATTGGTCAGCAGCTTGCATGTGTTGCTCCTTTGCTGGCCAGATGAGTGAGCGAGACTTCACTTATGCAACCTATATAAGCAGGTAAGTATCTTCACTGCATATTTTAGAGCTACCCTTGCTGGTAAGTCCTTGCCCCTGATTCATCAATGAAATCCGCGCTCGCTGGAAGCGCGAACGTACGCGCGGCCAGCGATCGCGGATTACCGCGGTCCGGACTCGAGTATGCGCGTACACCCGCCTCACTTCCAGCCGGATTCCAGCCTTCATCTTTGACCCCGCAAAAGCAATCCTGAGCCTAACCCCCCACAATATATATATATATATATATATATATATATATATATATATTACATATTTTATATTATTTAATATGACTACCATGTGTTGCCATTAGCACTCACATAGCAATACACAGACCATTGGAGGAAAGTTCAGCACTCTAAGCCAATCGGCCTTTACAACATTGCACTTGGTAAGGGTGAAGCAGCTAGATGGACTCATCAGTGTTCTGACTGCCAAAACTGCATTGTCTGTGGAGACCTCAACCCCCTTAGTCACCCTACCTCCACTCCCACCCATCTTCTGGCTTAGCTAACACTGAAATAACCAGTGTTGTCAACAAATAGTAGCTTGATAACATTTCATCTGTCATGTAGTGATTGGCTGCTAAGTCCAAGCATTGCCATATGGAAAGAGTTGCCCCTCCCCGAACCAAGAAACTCAGTGTATAATTGTCATCTGCAGTAAAGCAAGGATCAATGAGGAAGTAAGGTTAAGGTACTGTATGTGTAAATGGGTGCAAACTATTAAGTGCTTATCTCTGAGCTATTGGTTGCATGGAGACCTTGCTGTCAACCTTTAAGGACACAGTAAACAGTATAAAAATCTAAGGTATTTCAGGGGACCAGCTTCTGTATGAGCTACTCAACTTTCCTGCTTCAAGCAATGGTCTTGATTTTTTCCCCACCAATTTCTCCTTGCCTGATGGGGAACGTAAGGGTCTGGGTGGGGGGGTTATTTAGGAAACCCCCAGCAGAGTATTTCTGTGTTTGGTACTCTTCAAGTGGGACAAGGAGACGGTGGCTACCATCTTGGCCTCGTGTGACAGTCTCAGAGCAGCATTCGGTGGATGGTGGTTGGACTATACATATTAAGTCAGTCTAAATATTTCACAAACAGCAGTTCTTCTTGGGGCACTGACAGGAACTTATTTCTTAGATTCCACCAACCCTCAGTATTTTAAATTAACCTAGCTCTACAATATAAACTGTCTATTTATTGGATATCTGCTTGAGTCTTCAGGGGCCTTGCACATAAACCGCTCTGCTTCAATGCTGTATGTTCTTTTAAGGTGTGATCCTCCCATGGTAATGAACACTAATAATACATAACTGTTTTTCTTTGTCGGGCATGTCCTGAGTATGGCCAAGGCTACCTCTTGAAGTCCCAGTTTCCTGCTACTTGTTTTTAATCTTCCAGAATATGTTTATACTAAACAGACAACATGCCGTCACCATGGACAAACAGAAAAAAGATAGAGACAGCCACCAACCTGTCTCCAAAAGTAGATTTGCATTGGTATGTTGGCTTTTCACCTTCTTCCTCCTAGGAATCTAAGATAACACCTACCTCTGCTGCGTAGGGCCCAGTCCAACGGCCTGGGCACTCTCCTTTGCCATTGTCCAGTGCTCCCCAGTACTCCAAACTTTCTCGATCCACAACATGCTCTGCCTAGGACTCCCTTGATGTTCCATTAGGTGTTCTAGCTACATTTCAAGCTTTAATAAAGTACTTACCCCTTGGAATCCAACTTGCTGATGGATATTTGAGGACATCAACAATCTTTTTTTTCACCTTGTCCTCGAATATTCAGGGTCCATACCCTGCAGAATTCTGCCTTCACTAGCTCAGCCCCTCAACTGGATCTAACTCCTGCTGCAGAAATGCAGTTGCAAAAATTATGTTTGTATCAAACATTTTCCTGAGGCTACTCCACCTTTATAGAAACTATTCTGACTACTTTTTGTCATGTTTACAGTAACTCAGATATATTAAACCTTACTCTAGATAGCATTCATTAAGCCCTGGGTCAACAGGTGTGTTCACCTACAAGGCCATTTAACAGTATTTTAATCTGCATACAATTTTATGGTCAAGGAGCCTGTGAACAATGTCCAACAGACTTATTAATGAACACTTTGCACCATAGAGCATTAATGTACTGTCTTCTGGATCGTATCTGACAAGCTGGAGCTATCTGAAGATGGGGGTATCCTCTACACATTATTATCTGGAAGGACTCCAGAAAAAAGAAATATATTAATTTATAAGTATAATATACAGATATCTTTCATCATATCCTGGGTTTTTTGCAATACAACATTTTATTTTATTTTTATTTTATATCATGGTGTTTGCAGTTTATAGTTGGGAATCTCCTTTCCATACAGATAATGTGCTGCATTTGCCTATTAAAAAGGAATAACAAAAAAAAACTATATTACCTTTTTCTCTATTGACACATCATTATCATAGAGCAAGGAGTGGTCTGTGTGTGCCTCCTTGTGTTCCCTTTCCCAAAGATAAATGTTTCTGAGAAAATACTAGGCAAACTTCCAAAGAGAGGAATTTACTTCAAATATTCTTTTCCTGATAAGTTGCCTCAGGCTTTTGGCTATTCTCACAGGATTGGAAAATATCCCACCTCATTCACTTTTTTGTGATCTATTCTTTCACACAACTATTCATTGCTAGCAAATAAAATCAAGAAAGTTTCACAAGCTGTAACTCAAGTAAACCTAAAATGTATTGTTAACATGTATATATTACGTTAAATAAATATGTTTCACATGAAATACAACAAAGAAATCGCATATGTTTGTTGTTACTCTTTGTTACATACAAACACAGAAAAGGGACAGTGGAAAAAGATCAAATGGTCAGTAAGTTTTTAACTTTTTGGTTTGAGGTCATGTTCCTAAGTTACTGGTCTTGACTTGATAATAAAAATTCAGCCCCCCCAGAACTGTATCCCTGCTGTTATTCTACTGGAGTTGCACAAGGTTGAGTGTTGTCATTATTCTTTGTACTCTACAAGTTACCAGTAGGAAAAATAATTCAGAATTATTGCCTAGAGTCTAAATCTAGCCTTCAGGACCTCCATTCAAAACTGGATAAACTCCAACTAGCTGAGGCTTTGTTTTATTTGTAAATGGAGCCATTGTAGAGCTTATTGATAAATAACAGTATTGATAAATTATTCCTCTGTCTGGTTGCTTTGTATGTGTGCTTGGTAAAATATAGAACCTTGTATTTCTTTTAACAATTTATTAACTTTAATTGTATATCCAACCACAGTTGATAGAGTTTTAATACTATCTAGGTTCTTTAAGAGAGTTTCTTTCTTCTTGTCTGGATGTGAATGGTTTAGGCAAAGTTACAGAAAATATTCAACAACAAAAACAGAAAATATATAAAGTTGATAGGAGTTCCAGCCTCTCCCTACTGTTTTATAATAAGTATTTGTATTTATATTTCCCCACCTACTAGATTGTAAGCTCTTCGGGGCAGGGTCCTCTCCTCCTGTATCACTGTCTGTATTAGTCTGTCATTTGCAATCCCTATTTA
>NW_027318300.1:0-6599 GCF_032062135.1 Pyxicephalus adspersus
AGGCGGAGACAAGACCAGTCAATCTGAACATGGGGAGAAAGCAGCAGTGACTGGTCTTTAATACAGGAAGTTTATTTGCAGCTTTCTTTTTACAGATTTTGAGCACTTCTTAGCAACAGAATAACCAGTTATATTTAATCAATACAGGCACTGGCGAGCTGTCACTGGTTTCTGTCAATAGCACATGAATGTCACTAGGCCTTCCTCATACTTGGAGTGACGAGGCAGAGGAATGTCACCTTACTCACTGCTTCTCCTGGACACTCAGCAGTCCCTGCACCTTCCCCTCATGGTCCTCCCTGGGCAGCTCAGGGCTGCGGCCTTCATGGTTGCCATGACACCTTAGCAGGAGCAGCTTGAATCTCCCGGCTATTTCCCACTTCCAGACGTCACTGCAGAGTATTCCACCACTAGAGGCCGCTCTATCATGAAAAAGTTGTATTCAGATCATGTGATTTTGCAAACAACTCAATGAACACTGTCAGCAGCTGGACTACAATAAAATGGCGGCGGCAGGCAATGTGACAATTCTGTATCAGAGAATATTTAGTATTTGATTAATCCCTTGAAGGATTTAAAACAGGTCCTTACTAGCCATACTAAGTAGACGATAGATAACAATATATAATCGGCTAACCTAGCTCTATAACATTCGCCGGAACTAAAATTAAGGCGTTTATTTTGTTGGTCACGTGCCTCTGGACGCTCTTGCTCATGCTCAACATGGGCATGGTTAGGCGCTGTGAGCTGAATTTTCCAGTAGGAATGGAGGAAAAAAAATACTGTCGCAATCTCATTGGTTGTTCGGATTCTGGTGAGGCGGGCTTTTGTTGTCATAGTAACCGCATCCTAGTAAACCAATTTGTAAAAAATATCTTTATTATATATTTATATCTTTAAATACACAAAGCGCACTTTAACCCTCCTAGCGTTCTAATTCTGTCCGTATTTTCATGCAAAAGGCTTTTTTTGCATGGAAGTTTATTTTACATTGTAGTCTTATAATTCTTAGGCATAACTCACCGATATATGTCCAATATTTAATGTAATAATAACAAAAAACAAAATCTGTTAAAACAAGGGTGCAAAAAATACAGAAAGCTGTAATATAACTGTACAATAGCATGTATAATATATATATATAATATAATTTTTTTTATTATATAAAGATTTCCTTGTATTGGATTCACTATAGCTATTTTGTATTAACTCCAATAAAAAACTATTTGAATTTCCTGCCGCACTGTCGCGTGCACCAACGTCACTGGGAAACCCCGGAGATCTTCTCTGCAGTCGCCAGCTGCAGATCCAAGGAAGAAGACGTGTCCCAAGGACCTGCAGGGACCAGCAGGACGCCGGGGGACGCCAAAGAAACCATTTTTGAATTAAAAAATCTTCCCATAGGATAAAATTTGCATGTAACATATTACATGCATAGGATTTACCTGTAAAAGTCTTCCTTGTGTATGCATCCAAATACGCTGAGACTGCCATTAGGTGCCGCCATATTGGATGTGATGTCAGCAGACTCACACAAGTGGCATTCTATAGTATTCTTCTTGACTCCGCCCTGATAGCTCCATATTAGGTTATGAAGGGAGGATAGGGGAGGGTTTTAGGAGCTAGGTCTGCAAAGACGGTAAATAGGCACTCCCCCAAGATGAGAGGGCAATGATTTGCAAGGAGGGGGCTGTGAAATTTTCTAGCTATATTTACGGAAAGAAAGACGCTGCAATTAGGCATTTCAGATATTTGATTTTTATGTTACTTTATCTTTAATTTGTTTTGTTACAGGGTCTCTTTATGGCCTGGAATACAGTAAAACAAGGCAATTAGCATTTCAGAGATCTGAATTTGACTAAACACAGACGGCTCCTCCGACTGTGCCAGATCTCCATCCTTCATAAAGAAGGAAATATAATTTGCCAGTTAGCTAGAACCGTATTGTGTACATAGAATGGTGCAAAATGAATGAAGCCGTCAGTGCTGCAGGGTGCATACAGGGTTTTATTGTATATTTTTTTTGTATAAAACTATATAAACATTCAATAAATGCTGAAAGTAGTGACAATGGTCTAGGAAATGTTGGAGTAGTCTATTTGAAAGAAAATACAAACAATTGAAAGCACTGCAAAAGACATTTAAAATAATTGGTTCTCCTGTGCTTTAACCTGCAATTGTTTCTGTTGGTGACAGGGTCTCTTTTTTCTGAATTCATGTGTTCTGGAAAGTGTTTCGAAAGCCATAACCATTTTTTTTTAACCTCCATCTAATTGGGAAGATTTCCCTCCAGCATATCTGCAGTCTCAGACCCTCTCCTGTAGTATGTCTGCAGTCTCCGACAGTCTCCTGTAGTATGTCTGCAGTCTTGGACCATTTTCCATGGCAGGTCCCCAGAGAGACATACTCTGGCGTCTTCTCTTTTCTCTCTGTGCACCTCTGCTGCTTCAAAGCGATCACATGACATCTGACAGCCAATCGAGCTGCATGTCATGTGCTCGCATTGCTTGTACACAGACTACTGTTTTCAATAATGGATCATGTACTCGCGGCCCACTGAAAACACCGCCGCGGACCGGTAGTGGGCCGCGGCCCGGTGGTTGGGGACCGCTGTCCTATAGTATGTCTGCAGTCTCTGGCCCCTTTTTGTAATGTATCTACATTCTCTGACCATCTCCTGTCTGCAAATTTTGGCAGCTTGCTATAGCAATACATTCAATTCATATTATCTGCAACTCTTAATGTTAGGGGCAGGCCCTCTTTGTCAAGGCCTTTGATGACCACATCCTATAACACAGCTGAAGTCTCCGACCATGCATGGAGCTTCTGACCATTTTATGTTGCATGCTTGCACTTTCTGACAGATTTTTATATCATTACATTCACTGAATATTATGTGTGGCCCTTTGGTGATGTCCAGTCCGGGGCTGCACCTGATCCCCTCTAGATCAAGAAAATGGATAACCAGAACCTAACCTTTCCCATTCTATTAAAAAAAAAAAAAAGTTTTGGCTTTAGATACACTTAGTGAAATTCAACTTAGGTAGTGGTAAAACAACAATGAGGATGGTTCCAGTTTCCAAAACAAGTCAGCAATAGCAGTTTATATTAACTATATGTAAGCCACAGCAGTAAATAAGAGCAACCTCTACACAGCATACTAAACCTTCATATTTTGAGGGTTAAAGGGTGCTACTTACACCCCCTACACCCAAAAGTTGCAGCTTTGTCTGCTTAACACCAACAAAATTTAAAAAAACTACCACCTTGCTGAAAAAAGGGATTAATACTTCTCACACCCAATTGCTTGTGTCGGGTGAAGCTGCACTGACCAAAGAATTTCAAAATCTGCCCCCTCCAGGGGTGTTGGATGTTTATGTCCCCCAGTGCACCCATTGGCCACTATATCACTAGTGAGTCCCTTGTAGAAGGGCATAGCGCCTCGCAGAGGAACCTCAAAAAAAAAAGAAAAAATTTATTAATTTTTTTTTTTTGCAACAGTCACTTTAAAAATACCAAATCTGTATTGTTTACACAAGACTGGTACTCTTTAATCCAGCACACCAGTCCCCTGGCAAGTGAAAGTACACTATACCGGGCCCCTGGATTCCTGGAAATGGCTGCAGCTACACAGATGGGTCCAGCTGGATTGTTTTAGGAGGCTGGGGGGAGACATCTGGAATAGGTTGCATGGCAATAAGGCACCGCTGATTTTGCTTTGTCAAACGCTCCGATTCTTAATGCTCAGATTGTCCTAATATACTTCAAGAGCTTCTGTCCTGTTACTGACCTCCAAAAATACAAAACATTGCTCTGCTTTATTTTCTGATGTTTTCAGTGTCATATTTTCCACATAGCGCACTTGGCAGCTTTTTGCCAAATCTAACGTCATGTGATTTGGAGAGGGACGATATTTAAAGAGAACCTGTCCTTTATGAAATATTTTAGTGATCAGCCAACTGTGTCAGAGGTAGCTTTCAAATGAGAATACTCTGCTTTGGCTGGAGGACTCGGAGTCCAATCCAGACCCTAACTTACCAATGATGGCGTATAGCTAACCAGAGGTTCAATCTATTGTATGACAGACTGAACAAAAAGCAGATTTTTTGATACTCACCCTGTCAGTGCTTCTGGGTATTGAGATGAACGTGAACACTTCTGTGCTGTGTTCTAGCTGTCAGAACAACAGGCCTAAGGAGAAGACATTGATGATGTATGGACTTGCTAAAGTTCATTGGGGTTTAGAGGAGAATTAGAGTCCCCCCTTTCCAATGTACAAACTTACCAATGATGGAACATAGCCAATTAAAGAGGCTAAATCTGTTGTGCCCTAACAAATTTTAGTGCCCTGATAAAGGCAAGGGACAAGGAGAAGGTGCTGGCATGGTGGGTTTCAAGAGATGCAACCTTTACAAAGACATTTACACTTTTTCCTGAATGAGAAAGGTACAGTATCTCTCTGAAACCTATATAGTTTACGGAGTTCATTAAAGTTTAAGGGAGAATATGAACACCCCACCACTGTACAAACTGCTGGATACAACAAAAGTGACAATAAGCAAACACTAATAAGGCACTCATACAGCTTTATGACCTATGTACGTCAAGAGTCAAAGATTGTACAACTCAAACTGCTATGTCAGGATACTAAGCAACTCTGTATCATTCTGGAATCATGGCCCAGCTCTGTGTCCTGTTGTTGGAGCCATCTGTAAGAGGGCTGGACTACCAAAACTTGCATTTTCTCTGGGTGGGGGAAGGAGGGCCTTAAATTACACGTTGTCTCCTTTCAGAAATTGGGCAATGATTCTACTACCTTTTAGCCATGACACAGAGTTTCCAACTAGGCTACGAAATGCAGCTTTAATGAACTTTCATGCTCCAAGATGTAATCTGTTTTACACATTGGCCATGTCAAGAAGGAGGTCATCTACAAAATTAAAAAAAAAAAAAAACTATCCCTGTAAAAGAGGCACTACAGTGCCTCATGAAAGTACTTAACCCCCAGTGTCTATCCCCTTTCTGTTAATTTAAATCCTGTATTAAAATAAATTTGGATTTTACAAAATTGGCTTAACAATATATTCTTATTCTAATATACTTGAATTAGAATTAAATTAAAATAAAATATAAAATACAAGTAAAAACTGAAGTTGTGAATTCCTATGCAATATGGGCAATAAAACCCATAAATAGGATGTGATCCAATCCAATCAAGTTTTTGTTGATTAGGGCCCACCTGCATGCAATTCAAGTGTCACATAAGATTTCTATGACTGGTTCTGCAATGCACTGACTCTGTCCTGCTACTAAGCAAGTAACATTAAGAGAAGTATAGACCAGGGTTGGATAAAAAAAGAAACAGCACAGAGCACCATTAAATCTATTACAGAAAGACTGAAAGAATATAGCACCACTATAAACTTCACAAGCAAAAAGCACCAACCGAAACTTACACTGGGCAAGGAGCCATTAATCAGAGATGCAGCAAAGACATCAATGATAATGCCGATGGAGCTGCAAAGATCTACAGCAGAGATGATATTTTTTCATAGGATCGGCAAAGCAGCAAGTGGTGGACTCCCCAAATGCATGAAGAAGGTTCTGTCATCAGAGGAGACATAATTAAACCTTTGGCCATCATGGGAAATGCAAACCCATGGTGTGGCAGCATCATGTTATGGGGGCAGGACAACTGGTCAGGACTGAAGAAAAGATGGATGGCATTAAATATAGGGTGAATTTTGAGGACAAAAAAGTTTGTTGCACACCAATGCAACACTTCTAACGTCACTGCTAACTGCACAGCTTAATTTTCCTTTAGCCACTACAGGTATCTGACCTAAAAACCTGCCCCTCCAACCTATTTTCTATGACTTGTAGTGACATAGAAGCGGATAGGAGAAACCAGTGTTCTCCCTAGCCCCTTTTAGCTGGGCGCACCACCCAGCATTTTTCAGTAACCACCGTCTTTTTTTGGGTGGTTACTGATGATTTGGGTCACAATACAGGGGCCACCACCTGCCTACAATTTCTTCCCACCCAGCATAAAAACAATTTCTGGACATAAAAATAATTTCTGGGTTGAACACCACTGTGTGCAGTAGAGAGGCAAGTCACACATGGAAGTACTAAGATGTGTCAAGACAATATGTCTCTAAAAATGTCATTAGCAAACAGCTCGTGAAGAAGTGGCACTGCCATGGTTTTTTTTTTTTTTGGTAAGGGAGTTGGTAATTTTCATATAAATTTCTGTTACTTTTTTTGGATTGCATATAATAAAGATTGTCCACATAGCCGAGCAGTACTTTTAAATACACGAAAATGGCATTTAGCCTCTTCCACTCTGTGGTACCAGTATAGCAGAAGTAGCTTGAGCTCAGGAAAGATGCGCCTGGGGCTGAAGTTACCAAACATTTCACCCAGCTCTTTACAGATTCATGTAAGGTAGAACAAAGATGGTAAACAGCATAATATTATGATTATTATTACACAGTATTTATATTCCACCAATATATTAAGGAGGGCTGTATAAAGTCCACAGTCATGTCACTAGCTGTTCCTTGAAGGCGCTTACAATCTAATATCCCTACCATAGT
>NW_027318301.1:0-6596 GCF_032062135.1 Pyxicephalus adspersus
GGGAGGCTCTAGCATTTTTTCCACTAAGGAGCGTGGGCAGTGAGAGGCTCTCTTTTTTTCCTCAGGCTACGTCACCCGATTAATGCAAGATTGGGTGAAGTAGCAAGAAGAATGGAAAAGAAGAATAAACATGGCGCCGCCTTGAGCTTCCACAGCACCATGACGAAGAAGAATTCCAGGACCGTATCAGACCGGATTAGCATGTTGCACCACTCCACTGTACTGCTGGTCCACTAAAGCCATTTCTTCTCATTACACAACCAGCTTCCTAATCATGAAACCAAGGACCCATCCACTTACTTGGAGCATAAAAGAGCAGAAAAAAGACATAATTTTTACCGTGTCCAATACTCTTCCGTAAGGATTGTCGAATTTTCGTTTGGCTGATAGTTGGCCAAATTGACCTCAATGTTCAGGTTGATTCGTTGCCAAACTCGTTGCCAAAGTCAATGAAAGAGGCGAAGTCACAACATTGAGCACAGCTCAGCCAATAGGATCAGTGGATAAAGACAGCTGTCAAAAACTGCTGGCCAGATTTGCTGAAGCAAAAACAATATATATATATATATATATATATATATATATATGTTTTATTCCCCTTAATATTTAAACCAGACACTCCAAGCTTGGGACCTTCATTGAAATGAGACAGGGAGTATATGTGACCCCTCTTCAAAAATGATTTGTTTTGACAAATGTGAAATGAAGTATATGAAAAGCATATTCACTTGCCTTTTGACAAAAACTAGACCCTTTCTTACCCCAATGGTGGCAAGGGCCAATTTGACTTTTTATGAATAGAAAAGGTGGCACACATGCTCGCTGCCCCAATTCATACCCAGGAACGTCCAAGGACTAATAAAGGGTCTGGTTTTGATATTAGGGGTTGAGTGAATTTGACTAGCTGATGAATGGCAGCTGAGCCTTGCTATACTTGTTGATACTTGTCAAAATATAGAATACGGCTTCGTGCTGAATTCTTTTGTCAAACATCGGAAATGTTGGCCTTTAATAATTTTGGGCAAATGACCAATGTTCGGGTCCTATTTGTTGCAGACCCAAAGCTGAACACTAACTTAATCTCAATCTTAATTAGATAATCAATTAACCTTTTTAGTGTATATAAACACTTTAAGCAGAATATGTGCACACTGCAGGTGTCTAGTTAGTTATGTGATCATGCAATCTGCTTTTTTTGCACAGAATTGGTGTGTGGTTGCTTGCCTTGGTAAATCAAATCCTACGTGGCCCTGGTTATGAGCATAGTAAATAAGCTCATCTAGTACTATTTTTCCAAGAATTTGTTGTATTTAAAGAAATAGAGCACATTCTTTTAAATTCAGCGGTGAAAAAAAGAAGGCATCAGGAAGTTTCAATTTGCATGCATGGGAAAATGATCTCTAAAACAGATGCTCAAAAACTGTCACTGAGAATGACTAAGATCATTTCCAGCAGCAGTGGAAATGAAGGAGAATTTTACAAACAGCACTGTTCTGTTCCATGGATGAAGATGTTGGGAGAACACATGGAAGGAGCTCTGCTGCACTCTTCTCAGAGTAAACAATAGTGTTTATGTTGACCTTAAAAACATTGGGCCTGATTTAATAAAGCTCTCAGAGACTGGAGAAGATATAATGTTTTTTTAAATGAGCAGAAACTAGGAGCACACATAAAAAAATACATTGATGTTTTTTTTACATATGTCAGGAGTGCAGGGATAATCTGCATAGCAGAATACTGGACTATGAAGATCAGCGGTGGATATGTCTGACTCCTCCTTGGCCAATCCTACGTCCATCCACCATTCCATCCTCTAAATTCACTTGTTCTCCACATCTGCTCATAGAATTAGGTTACTTTCTATCATCTCTTTGCAGAAAAACTAGACTGTGACTGCCAAGCCAGTTAGAAAGTGTAAGCACATAGCAAGCTGCTCATGCGGGGACATTCAGCTAGAGATTAATCTGCAGACAGACACACGCGTTTCACATCTCAAGTCAAGTGTGTTTCATTTCATTATGGCAGCAGTGTGCAGGCGTGAAAGTTCTTCTGGATTACACATCCCCCTGAACAAAGTATCATTTCACAGGCCGTCACTCAAACATGTGACAGACTGGGGATGTGGAAATGGCTATGTGCGCCAGACGGGCTATAAAGCAGAGCGACTGCAAGCATGTTGGCAACTTTTTAAAGGAAAACATGAAAAAAAGCAAATTACTTTGGTGACTTTTATTGATAAATCCCTTGAGAAAAATGCCATGCAAATGTTTTGGATGAAAAGAAATTAGCTGATGTAGGCACATTTACAAATGCCAACAGTTCCTGAGCTTCAATGCCTTTGACTTGCTCTCTTGAATTTATATTTACTGAAGAGTAGCATTTCAAATGATGTAATATACCATAATCTTGTTTGTATGTCTCTGCAGTCTCCAAGTATCAAGAGAGACAAATTTCAATTTACTAGGTTAACAAAAAAGTCATTTAATACTATGATGTGGAATGTAGCACTATACTTTATATATTGATATAATATTAATGGTTGCTGGTAGACTGGTACATTGTTGTTTACTTTTTGTTTTATGTACTTTTGTATGGAAAATGTTCTGTGTTTTTCTCTGTCCAATCCTTTTCCCTCTCATTCTGTTCTTTACTATTTATGCTCTGCTTTCTTTACTCTTTTCTTTGATATGAACAAACTTGATATACAGGTATGATATATCTGTGTATTTTGCTCTTTTCCTGAAAATACTTTAATAAAGACAAATTGAAACTAAAAAAGTCATTTAAGCCCAGGCCCGGAGTATTATCTTTGTAGTCACCTTTGTAATCCCCCCATCTGGGAATACAGGTAATCTTTTTTAATGACTTACCTGTTTACTGACCGCCTGCGTTTACAACTGGCTCTTCTGATGAGTAAACTGTACAGTGTACATCCATGCCGTGCCTCCTCTTCAGTATTCTGGGCTCCCTCTGTCTTCCTCCTTGGTGATCATCCATGATCCTCGGTCTCTAGACTATTAGTGAACTTGTCACTGGCAGGCGCTGCACGCTCGCAGCTTTGCAGAGCGAATCTAACCTACGCTCCTCACTTACCGGTAATGACTAATTCACTTAATGACCAGGGTGCAAGAATGGAACCTAGTCTGTAAGCAAGGAGCATCTGTATTAATGCTTCTTTTATCTAGCTTGTGAATATACAGTGAAAGAAAAAGCAGCAAGCAAACAAGCTCACCTCATTGCCAATCAAGACCCTTTTTTCATTAGAATGCTCCTAGCACTGCAGAACCCCTGATTGACATATTCTGCTGCTTCTTTTTTCCTATTTCTGTGCTTTGCTAAATTGAAGTCATCATTGGTTTGCTGCAGGTGATCTGCTTCTTTAGCTGTTTTAGCTTTATCTGAAGTTCTGTAAAAGTGTGTGATAAGGGGATTAAGGGGACTGGCTGCCCAGAGTGGTATGGTTCTGAGACATAGACATGGCATGGAGAAGGGTATATTACTGGGTTGATTAGGATAGGAAGTTCCTCTTCCAGCTATGTCATAGGTGTCATCTGGATAAGGGGTGGGGATTGTTTTTGCACCCTACCAGCCCTGAGGCTCAAGAATGAGTTATGATATCAATAGTTTTTAGACAAATATGCTCTGATTTATTAAAGCTCTCCAAGGCTTGAAGAAGATACACTTTCATCAGTGCACTTGGGTGATTCAGCAAACCTGGAATGGATTTCTTAAAAGTGATTTGCTATTTGCTAGTTTTCAATCCTAGACCAGATCTTTTACGCTTGCTGTAAGTTTGCTGGGTTACCCAGGTTCATGGATGAAAGTGTATCTTCTCCAGCCTTGCAGACCTTTAATAAATCAGCTCCACAATGTGGCTATTGTAGTAATTTTTCAGGGGGTATCAGCACCTTGCCAAGGGAGCAAGGGATTCAGCTATGCCTATACATGAACTGATTATTCCAACAGGTCCTGACTTGGCACATAATTGCCCTTGAACTCCTGAATTCATTTTTTATCAACATAATATCATGACATTGATTGGTCTCCTAAAAAAAGGACTTTCAGAAATCAAGATTTAATAGTTCCTAATCCTCCTAATGTGGTAGCATTTCATATGGTCCTCTTTTACCATCAAATAAACATAAAGCCCTCCTATTACAAATACTTTCTATAGCATCAAACAGCATTCTTCTTTTTCAATTATCTCTCTGCTCTTTTGTCACTTGGTTTAACAATACAAAAGTCCTTTCTTAGAAGATAAAAGACACCTCCATCACATTTATGTCATCTGGTCACTGACATCATGCTGATACACTGGACTACCAATACATTAAATATATTACAGCCTTAATGTAAAAAGAACAGATGTCATAGGATCTAAAATGCAGTTCATATCTCAAGACATCACTTACCACAACCTGCAGTGGACAATTCATCACTGCCATTTGGACAGTCTCTTTCACCATCACAAAGCCAATGAAGAGGGACGCAGGCATGAGATCCGGGGCAGCTGAACATGTCAGTAGCACAGGTCACAGAACCTGACAAAATCACAAAAGTTTGACCAGTTTATTTTTGTTGTTTAATCTATAAACGTGGTATTCTAGCCACCAAAGTAAGAGCATTTTTTTTCCCTTGGCACCAATTTTAGAAGGTTTTTTTCTTCACTGACCCCCAATTAATTGGTTTAAGCAAAGGTTACCAAGATCTGAAAATTATTTCAAGGGATCCATAGGGCTAAGCCCCCCCCCTTAGAAGGTTGCAATACATACTTTGCATTAAATATCTGCAGATTAAAACAAGGAGAATTCAGGACAGATCTTTAAATCTTAAGGGACTATTGCAATATAATAACATGATGCAAAGCATGATATTTCTGCATGATAGGACAATGCATGGAAATGTATGACACATAGTATTGCACCTCACTTCATATGGCACCCCAATGCACCTTGGAAGCAGACTAAAATGTTATTGAGTTGTAGTACAACACAATGCAAAGATCTTTCTCTTGTGCTGCATTAACAAAAATGGTGCAAGTCCTGTTTTGAGGGTGTTGTGGGGCATTGACAATCTAATTAAAATGCAAAAGCTGCCCTAATGCAATACCCAGTAATGCACAAACACTCAATGTTACCCCACATGCATTATTGCATTGCAGTTTTTTGCTGCCTATATCCCATGTAATTGCCATGTTCGGAAATAAATGATCGTACTATTGTAATTGGTTATTTATTTCTCATTCCTTACATTGGCAGCAGTTCCTTTTTACTTTTCCAGCATTTAAAATTAAAACTTTTTGCAAATATACATACCACATACGGCATCACTTTCATCAGAGCCGTCACCACAATCGTCCTCCCCATCGCACATCCACTGTTTGGAAATACACTTGTCTTTAGAGCAGGCAAACTGACTCCAGGAACAGGAGGTGCCTAATGGGAAACATTCACCATTTAATTACTGTCAATATAGGGTGACATTGTACTCGTTAATATATTCACTCCTCTTTAAATCAAATAATTGAAAAAAAAATTATTTTTAGAATGTCTTTCCCTTTCGATCACACTCTTATCCCTTAATGAATATACTCTGCGGTAATGAAAAATTTAGGAGGAAAAGCCCACTTAAAAGCCCATGTCATCATTTGAATCTCTCCACCAGGTTCTTGATCTGATGTCCACTCTGGTACACTTTGCCTTCATACACTTCTTTAGGGTTAGTAGATGAATTGGGTCCTATTCTTATACAAGCGCCATAGAAACCAATGGGGGGAACTGCTTAGCTGCAGACATCAGAACAAGAAGTCAATAGAAGAATGTAAATAGGTCAGCGGGACTAGGTAAGTAAATGATTTGGAGGAGTAAAGGCAAAAGCATATAGAAAGTTTGTGGCAAGGTTTGCTTACCCTTAATATAACAAAGAAGCAAACTCACCGCAGTGTATCTCATCACTGCCATCTTCACAGTCCTTCTGACCGTCACAAACCCATGTATTTAAAATGCATCTTCCACTGCGACACGCAAAGTAATTCTCTTCACATTGGTGTTTACCTTTTCCTAAAAAAAGAAAAAACAAATCTTTATTAAGAAGAGCTCTTGACAAATCTTATGAAGATAATATTCTTTTTTATTTTTAATTATTCATTTGATTGCCTTAAAGGGAACACTTCATTAACAGTCACACTTCATGAATGCGAAGGGCACATGTCAGCATGAACAAATTGCATTATTGCCTGCTTGTCATGAATAAAAGTTTGGTCATGCAAATCAGTTTGTTTTATGTTGAGATCTCAGTGCTGTTAGCAGTATGGTGTGCTTTTGGGGTTAATAAAGGACAAAACAGATGTTTAGGGGATTATTAGGTATTAGGGCTAAATTAGGGTGAACATAGGGTTACATCCCTAAAGAAGAATTACACTTCCGCCAAAAAATAGGTGATACCCCTCCTGCAATAAAACACACTTACCTGCCTGATCGTTATCTTCTTGCACAGCTCAGTGTATGTTGCTGGGTATCCCAGCAGCCCTAGCAGATGAAAGAACTCTGACACACATGTGTAAGAGTTTTATCATTCCGGCCCTACCATTTATAATT
>NW_027318302.1:0-944 GCF_032062135.1 Pyxicephalus adspersus
AAAAAAAAGATTTTTGGCTGAACATTAACTTTTCATCTTGTTTTTTTGTTCACATTTCCAATTTTAATTAGCCTTTACCAGGAACAATCTAAAATTTTAGGTACACATCCAAAATCAATTCAATAATGTCCCCCTGCCAGCCAACCAGTATACCAATGAGATTTTAGTCTTTATTTACATTTTAACAAAGAAATTACAAAATATGTTCATATCACAAAGATTTAAATAAATATAGCTGATAACACTCAGACAAGTGAACAGAGAAATAATTTTCTGTTGCTCCGTAAATCTCTCTCTTTTTTTTGCCTCAAGGTCAAATTGAAAATATTGTGCTTTGATTTTTAATGGGTCCACTGCTCCTGTCCAAATTACTGACCTGATAGAAGATTACATTCTAAAAGCAGAATTAAACTAAAAATAAAAAAAATCATACCTACCTAATACCACACAGATCCGTTGATTTATCAGGAGAATTCTTTGATCGAGTCCAGCATCATCCCAGTATCCTCCTTCCGCCCAGGAAGTGCCCGGTGCCGCCAACTGCTCTTGTCTTCTTTCTTCTTTTTTATACATCACCCAATCTCGCATTGCGCGGGCGCAGGATTATTTGACATAAATGGGGAAGAGTGCCGATCTCACACAGGCGCATTTTTTTTCTCCAATTAAAGAAAAGGCATGCACAGAAGGAGCAGCCAAAGCATCCCGCCAACCGAAAGGGGATTTGCTTAAAAAACAAAAAGGTGTTGCACCCAAATAAGAAGGCAATTGTCTACGCTTTTATGTAAAGTAAAAATTTTGATTTTAGGTACGCTTTAACCACTTTCTCAGCTCTTCCAGTGACCTACTATTAACCTACATTTATAGGTTCTTCCCACACACATCTCTAAGACTTCTGTAAAGCTGCCCCAACTTTCTGCAGTTTTGTCCCATTCGGCTTGCTACTA
>NW_027318302.1:5247-6594 GCF_032062135.1 Pyxicephalus adspersus
AGTTTCTCACTGCAGCCCCTAGCAATAGTCAGAAACCATGTTTAAATATTTGAGGCTTGTTGGTACCAGCGCTTAACTCTTCACCAGAACAGTCTTTCTGATAAGTGTAATCAGGAATGATAAATTTTAGTTCAATAGTCATTTGGTTAGAAAAGTTCTGAAAAAAAGTTGCAATGTGAGTACAGCACGGTCTGTCAGGGAATAATAAAAAAACAGTCTAGTTGATTCAGATTAAAAAAAAACAAAACATAAAATTCAGTAAAAACTTTGAAAACATCATTTATATTTGCAGGCCTGTGTATCCTAGTAAGGTCATCTTTGTACTCACCTAATGCCTCCAATCTGATAATCTTCTTGGATGCTGGGACTTTTACGAGAAGTGGTTGAGACTCTCATAGGTTGGTATCTGTCTGGTTTTAAACTGGACAAATTCTTCTCCACTGGCCAGTTTTACATGGTGCATATTCTGTTCAGTTTTCTCTCTTTTAGAAAAGAGCAACCCAGAAATCTCCATGCTTGTTTCTGCTGCACACATGGTTGTGTGCATGCTGCTACTTACCTCTGCTGTATGGGCCACAATTCAGTTTTGCTGTTGCATAGATATAATTTGTGGAGCCTCAATGCTCCCATCTTATCAACCTAATACTCTCTTCTGTGGTCACCCAGATTGTCCACTCAACCTCTGAGCTAAGAGGACCTCAAGTGATCTAATTATCTGTGGATAGATGAAGACATATAGTTCATGATAGGCAGAAGTGGGGTGGATTCATAGATAGGAAGCCTATGAAATCATAGATAGGGGAGCCTATGGAGTCATAGATAGGGGAGCCTATGGACCCCTTGGAAAGTATAATTCAACCTAAGGAGCTCTACTAGTTGGTATGAGGTGCAAATGTTCATGGCTAGGGATTTGGTTTCATTTATGGAGACCAGAGATAGGGGTCGAAATGGTTTAGCTTGGAAGAAAGGGAAAGGAGGGAAGTGTGAAGGAAGGTCAAAGTCAGAAGAATATTGTCTGCAAAGAGCATATTTTGTGTACAAGGCCAGCTACGTCTATACCCTTATTATCATGTTGTGTCCAGAGGAACATTGAGAGATGATCATTCGCCAAGATAAATAAAAGGGGCCCAAGGGAGTCCAAGCATTACTTACAAGCTATAGATGCCAGTTGTATAGACCTTCAGATTTTATTAGGCCCTGTTCCCTAGGAACAAAACCCATTTGATCATAATGAAAAAGGAAGCAATTTAGCCATTTTGCTTGCTCATGCGTGGAGAAGAGATAGCATTTACTTTAATGAGTGCTGTGCTTTTTGATAATTGACCACTAGGTGGCAGAATATGTTTT
>NW_027318303.1:0-727 GCF_032062135.1 Pyxicephalus adspersus
AAAAAAAAAAAAAAAAATCTAAATGTTTTTCTGAGAAATCAGCACTTTGATTGGATATGATTTATTATCTAAATACCCTAGCTATTCACCAGTATGTATTTATAAGCAGGTCATTACAAAATACTAGATATGTATATCTTTAATATGTTTTATGATTAATGTGTATATGTATATCTAAAGAGAACTGCACATAAGTGTTCTGTACTGTGCCAACTTTCGGACATTGAAGCAGACATAGATCACTACAAATAAAAGATAGAACAGAATAGTAGACAAGCCTAGACAATTATGTCACATGACCTGATCTCCTCCAATCAAAGAGCTCTCTCTGCTGTGTTAAACATTATGGGACAATTCTTGGTACATTTCATGGCCTGATTTCTATGAATTAGATGGGCCAAAGTGTAACACAATGGTGGATAATGAAGAGTGGAGAGTGATATCTGCTCACCCTTATAAATGATCCCCTAAATGTCTTGCTTCAAGCTAAAAGATCATCTCTGGCTTCAGAATTCACATTTTCTTTAAAATATAATTTAGTGATAGAATTTGTATATCAACTGTGGCATCAAAAGTTTGGTAGTATTGCACATTTTAATAGTGAACTTAATAAACATCTAACCAAAAATTGACAAAGAAAAAAAATCCTTTACATGCAACATAAAATCTTATATCATATCATAAACGGACCAAAAAAAAATCTTGCTTACATAACTCTGGCATCTGG
>NW_027318303.1:1359-3524 GCF_032062135.1 Pyxicephalus adspersus
GGCCCAGTCTGGAGTCTTGAGCACCGTGGAACAGGTTTTCATTGAGAGTATGGCTGTACTTGCTTCATTAGGCTTTCCATTAATCCTGACCAGTCTCCTAGTCCCTGATGCTAATCAACACCCACACATAATGATGATGCAACCACCGTGTTTCACTGTTGGGATGGTATTGGGTAGATGAACAATACCCAATTTCCTGCAGACATAATGTTAAGAATTGAGGCCAAACAGTTCACTTTTGGTTTTATCAGACCATGGCTTCCATCCAGCCACTCTGCCATTAGGCCCAGATTGGTGGAGGGCTGCAGTTATGGTTGTATTTCTGGAACTTAGTCCAATCTCCACATAAGACCTCTGGAGCCTTTTCAGTCAATTGCTCTGTTTGGAAAAGCTCTTGGAAAAGTCATTGTTGCACAAAAATATTTCCATTTGAGAATTATGGAGGACTTTATGGAGTTTTTTTTGGAATCTTAGATGCATCAGAATTTTTTGTAGCCTCTCTCAGATCTTTGCTTTCCAACAATCCTGTTTCTAAATCCTGTGGGAAGTTCCTGTGACATAATTGGTTGGTCATTGTTCTAATGTGCATTGTCAGCTATGTGACCTTCATTAGATAGGTGTGTGCCTTTCTAAATTATGTCCATTTAATTTACCAATGATGCACACAGGTGCAAATACATCTCAGTAATGATCAACAGAAATGGGAATGACAAGTTTACAAATGTTGTAAAAGGTCTGCATACTTATACAAATGTATTATTTAATTTTTTCTTTTTAAAATATTTACAAATTGTCCTTAATTCTGTATTCACTTTGTAGCATCAGGCTGCAACATAACAATAATAACATAAAAAGTGAGGGGGGTCTGAACACTTTCTGAAGCCACTGTATCTAACAAAGAGATAAGAAAACATAGTGTTGTATAAATGTTAGCATAAACTTATGCTACTTGTTATATAATTCAATTAATTAGACCTATCACTGTCTTTCAGTTAATGCATCTTTATTACACATATCTTACAAAAGATAAAACACCTTTCAGATCTAAGAATCTGTTCACCTGTCTTGGAGGTAAAGTTCAGTCCATTCTTTATCTTCTCATTTTGCTATCATAGTTAAGGTGTTCATCAAAAAGAACAAAAGGTTCAAAGACTGAGAAACCATTATTGATTAAAGTATATCTAAACTATAGCCTAATGGTATTTTGTTTGTCAATTAACTGTGTGGGTATCAGTGTTATTTTCAATGCTGTAAATTCTATTTTATCATCTATCTCTAATCTTCTGAACTATTTTCAGTATTTTTCCCATCTTTATGAATTCACTTCAGGGTTAGTGAGATTTCTATGGACCTGTTTCTTGATAGTGAAAGGTGAAGCATACCTATGTGTGTTGATATTGCTTTTTCTAGTCCCAACTAGGGGTACTGGTGACATTACATGACATTGTATGACCTTAGCAATGAGGAGGCAGTTGTCACCTTAACAAAGAATGTAAGATTCATGGTAAGATTACCAGTTTTAATGTTAGCTAATTTTTTTTTTTGAAAAGCTACTGAAGAAAAACATACTGAAATTGCTGAGATGGTAGATGATTGGGTTTTGATTTTTTTTAAGGTCAACAATGAATGAGATATATTTTTAGTTATATTTATTTGCAAATCCTTCTTGTTCTTCTAATGGGCCTGATTTATTAAATTTTTCCAAGGCGGGATACACTTTCATCAGTGAATCTTGGTGATCCAGCAAACCTAGAAAGGATTCCTTAAAAATATTTATTATTTGTTAGTAAATGTTTTCAATCCTGGACCCGATCCATTCATATTTTTTGGATCACCTGGGTTTAATGATATGTGTCCTGGTGACCATAGGTGGAGGGGAAAACCTGTAATCATGACACCTTTTCTATGACAACTCTCTGGGATTTTGTTTACAATGAAAAGGTCTCCAATTGTAATTTGGGACAAGCGAAAAGAAAACGCATTACAGGTATGTAGGCATCAAACAACTTAATTGGAGTTTTAGCTCTTCCCTGTTCTATACAAAAGGCTGAACATACACTTAGACATAAAATAGATACAATAAAGATAGTAATACAAATTAGGTAATGGGACACAGCATGAAATCATAGAAAATATTGATATTGTAGTATCAGTAGAACTGATTA
>NW_027318303.1:4326-6587 GCF_032062135.1 Pyxicephalus adspersus
ATTTGTAAAAAATTTGATCAAAACCCATATCATTTAAAATGTATGAAAAAACAAACCTTGAATCTGAATCTATTCTTGGTCTGTATTTGTGCAGTGAGACGCAGCTCCTCTATTTCTGTCCCAAACACGGCAGGAGTAGCCAGTCTTTTTAGCTGAGCGTCAAATCCTGTAAAGAAGTCATACAGAAGTCAGCATCAAATATTGGTACCAGCAGAAAAAATAAATAGTATGATAGGGTAACACAACTCAATCAAACTCAATTTATTATTCTTTATTTTCAATAATGTCCATTGAAGAACAATAAGTGTTGGTAAAGTTTATCCGATAATCTTTTATGAAGTCGAGAAATGCTATTGTTGTGTGTGACCCCACTGGAGAGATGACCATTGTCACTGGTGGTAAAAGAGATGGATAATTTTATCTGAGGGTAAACCTTTCATCAGAGACATTTATTTAGGTGAAAACTGAGAAAGTTTGTCCCATACTTAAAAGACATTTCTACTTAGATTTTGTTGTGTCATCGGGCAGAGAGTATAGGGACACAGGCAACTAAATGTAAAGTGTTCTGTAGACCAAGACATGTACTCTGGAGGGGGAAATGCAAATGATTTAGTTTGCAAACTTCAGGAAATTTATTTTTAAGTTGTCTGGAACCTTTCTCTTGTCTAAATAATGCCTATACATGAAATGGGGGACTGGCTGACATCAGGACAGAAAAGCAGTAATTCAGATAGTAATAAAACCTCTGAAATTCAAATGTTGACATTCAAATAATGACACATAATTTCCAGTTCAATGGTCTTGGTAACAATGGTGTTAAATATTTTTTTATATGGATGATGTCTCACCTGGTTGATAAATGGTGCTTATCAAAACAGTTACTGTAATAGTAACTGGCTCCCAGATGGTTATTTAACCTGCAAAGCTTTGTAGACAGTGGATATCAACAACTGAAGATCCCCTAAAAACCATAAAACAATGGAGATTCTGCTGGCACCAGATCCCAACCTGTTGGGATCTCAGAAGAAGTGCACTTCATTGAATGAATATTTATTCATTTTTTTACCTTGTGTTGTGGATGTCCTGCCGCCAACTATTTCATATCCATGACTGTTTGTAAAGTAACACCAAGGTGCTGAATTTTCATAATACGGACTCCAACAACACCCCCGCTGTTTGCAGAGAAACTGCAAAATACAGTAAATCTCAGCATGTTAGAAAGATCAAAGCAATCAATAAAGTCAATTCATTCCAGATATTACTGCTGACATGCGTAGGTCAGAGTTCAAATACTTTTCCATTCAAACCGAGCATATGATAAAAAGTTAGTAAACAAAACTTAATGGCAGGCAAGCCAAATATCAAATCAATGACTAGAATAAAACATTGAAACACACTTGTACGCTCCAACTCAGCTCCTTAGCTTTCTTGTTGCATGATGAGGCCATTTTGCTCCTTCAACTATTAATGGGAAGAGGAGAAGGGGAGCAAGGTTGCAAGTACCTTACGAACTGAGTATATACTTAATAATTGATTAAGTCTTCTTCCACTTTTGTGAAAAAAACCTCTACCCGTATACCCCGCATTGAAGAGTTTTGAAAAAAAAGTGCATATTACTACTTTTTTTACTACTTTTTGTTTTGTTTTAAAGAAGGAGTTTATGACCTTTGAAGATTCAACAACCACTTCCACTTGGTGCACTCTCAGTGTCCTGATGTGAAAAGTAATATATATATATATATATATATATACACATTTTATTTATTTTTTTTAGGAAATAATGTTACTCTTTTGTTGCAGCTGGGTATATACTGATTCTGCATTTTGGGATGAAGTCAGTGCCTACATCCATAGCTGCTTTAGGAAGATTATACCACCAAAGTGGAGCCTGCAGGATTGCAAGCGATAAGTATTTATATATATATTATATATTATTATATATTTATATTTATAAGTATTTATCCTTTCACAAAAATTGCAAAACCTTTAACTCTTTAACTCTTTCTCCAAGGGAAGGTTTTTGATGAACCTGGAGGTAGGTTTTAATGCTTTATTAATAAATATAGACAACATTTATTTGTGTCTCTTCCATCTGCCTGGATTTAGTGGAAAGCATTGATAATTTGGTTTACTCTGGTTTAGTGAAGGGTTTTTTGTTTCCCTTAAATCTACCTTACCACTAAAAACTACCAAGAAACTGGCATAATAATCGAGCACACCTTTTTTGAACCAAAGGTTTAGGATGGGCAATTGGCCAAAAA
>NW_027318304.1:0-623 GCF_032062135.1 Pyxicephalus adspersus
GTAGGCAGGTGGCAGCCTCAACCAATCAGTAACAACCCAAAAACAGCCGGGTGGTTACTGAAAAGTGCTGGGTGGTGCACCCAGCTAAAAGGGGCAAAGGAGAACACTACACTACATCTCGGAGGTCTTGATGGATGGGGTGAGAACATTGTAGAGTGAAGGTGGCCCACAGAAGCCTAAAAATATATGAAAATATAGTACTGCATTGAAAAGACGGCCAGAAAAAAAACGTTAAAATAAACATTGCTGCAGCTCTGGCAGTGTTTTTTTACCCATCAAAGCTCCACTTGCAGCCTTTCCTGGACTGCATTTAGTATGCCCATGAAGAACATGAGAGTCCATGGGGCTCTTTAGGGTATCATAGTATCAAAGGTTTATACAAATAAAAGTAATGTATGATCCAATCATGGGGTGCTCGCCATCTATCTCAAAAAAGCACAGCTAATAATGTTTTATGGTCACCGACATCAAAGATGGCACTGAGCTGAGAAGTAAAGGGGGTTTTAGTGGTGGGAGAAGCTGGCCAGAGCCACATTAACCACCATTTACCTTGGGCCCATTGGTGGGCAGAGATAGGAACAGCCATTTTGTTCAGGTACATCTGATGAAATGAAGATTACAAC
>NW_027318304.1:5926-6584 GCF_032062135.1 Pyxicephalus adspersus
CCCACCTATCTACCCCATACACAGCCTTCCCACCTACCTACCCCATACACAGCCTTCCCACCTATCTACCCCATACACAGCCTTCCCACCCAGCTACCCAATACACAGCCTTCCCACCCACCTACCCCATACACAGCCTTCCCATCTATCTACCCCATACACGAAATTCCCACCCACCTACCAACCCCATACACAGCCTTCCCACTGCTCCTCCGCTGCCTTTGCAGCGCTAGGTCCCAGGTTCGATTCCCAGGATGTTATCTGCATGGAGTTTGCAGGTTCTCCCCGTGTCTGCGTGGGTTTCCTCCGGGTACTCGGTTTTCCTCCCACATCCCAAAAACATGCAGTTAGGTTAATTGGCTTCTCCCTAACAATTGACCTTATACTACATTAATCACATATGACTATGGTAGGGAAATTAGATTGTGAGCTCCTTTAAGGGACAGTTAGTGACACGACTATGGACTTTGTACAGCGCTGCGTAATATGATGGTGCTATATACTGTAAATTAATAATAGTTCTCTACATTGGCTTCCATTTCACCTTAGAATCAAATTACCTCCTGTGTTTTGCCTTTAAACCCCTCCACAGCTCTTGTCCCACTTACCTTTCCGTCCGATAGAAAAATCCCCCCCTAGCCACTCTCTTCCCTCCTCT
>NW_027318305.1:0-1022 GCF_032062135.1 Pyxicephalus adspersus
TATTGGTGTTATTTTCTAATAACTCTACTATTTGAACGAAATTGGATGAAATGTATGATTTTTGTAATGTTGAACATTGCAGTGTATTGAACCCTTACATTTATGTTTGTAAATTTAGATCACCGGAACCCCGTATGTATACAGAGAACTTTTTATTGACCTATCACTACCCCTGAGGAACACGTAGGGTACTACGGTTGATATGAATGGGTTCATACCTACCTAACCATTTCATGCTGATGTATATTTGTTTATTATTAGCTGAAACCTGTATAGTGCCACATCAGGCCTGAACAAAACTTGTATCGCAAGAAACTATTGTGACATACAGAGAAAAGGTTGTAATTGTTTTTAGTAACTGTGTGAAAATTGATCAATTCCTATATAGATCATAAGAGAATAATATGACTTATGGTAAAAAGGATATAATTCTTTCATATTTTTGTATGTAAACTTGTACTACAAATTATATTTTCTATATTTGTGCGGAAAACTCTATCTTTCTCTGTCTTTTATTTAATTACCTTTATATAAACCAGAGTTAGGCACAATCAAAATATAGAGATGTCCACCACACACTACTCCTACTGGGCACATACTTGAGAAGTTGTGACTGAACATGGAGAATCTGGGACTCTTTTCTGGATTTAGTGTTTATTACCTGTGCTAATCTCTGGAGGTATTTCTTCCTCCCTAAACCGGGCATCACCCATGACATACAGATCTTCTTCATTAATATCTTCAGCTTTAATCTCAACCAGGTTTTTACCCTAGGTATGATATACAACACTAAAGTAAAACATATTTTAAGTGTCCATTTTCTGGACTGAGAAAAAATGGTAACTAATTTTCTGGCAAACATCAGAATCATGTAATATATTTTGTGGTCTTCCTCCAATCAATCCCAGGGATATCTCTCTGGCAGGTTCCTGTTACTGATCCATCTGTAGGAAACACACACACTGACTGTATACATTGGCCCTAATTCATCAAGCAGAATCGGATGATCGCTCGCGCATTCG
>NW_027318305.1:5919-6583 GCF_032062135.1 Pyxicephalus adspersus
TTCTGATCACTCATGTGCCATTCATATTCCCCTTCTGATCACTGACTTACCTTTTTTTCTACTGTACGGCCGGGTAACTCCGTTAGGGCAGGGATCAGCAGCTTGCTTCCTGCGGGGGCGAGTGTGCCGACTTGTTACTTTCAGTTTCGCTCTGCACTGCAGCCAGCATCGAGGAGGCACACACAGTATCAGGTATCGGAGCATGTCTTATTCACGGGTGAGTGCCTTATTTTAATTATTTTAGCAAAAATCGGGGGGTGGCTTATTTGATGGGGATGCCTTATAATCGGAGAAACACGGTAGATGGCTCTGCGGCAACAAAACAGAAAAAGCTTCAATCCTTATTATATCAAAAACAATAGGCTTAATCTAATACGTAAATGATAACATGACATTTTTGGGTATATGTGGTTCTACTACATGTTCAATATTCAACATCAATCAGCAATGATCACAAAAATGTAAAAAATCACATAGCTCATTTAAATGCACATATATAATAACTATTCTGTTTTATATATATATATTTAATAACTACTCGGTTTTGTCTTATTTCCCATTGTGTTTCACACTATGGCTTCCTGGAGACTCATACTAGATTAATAGAATACAAACATAGAAAGATATCTTACAATCCAATACGAATTGCAGCGATTGTGTTTAA
>NW_027318306.1:0-961 GCF_032062135.1 Pyxicephalus adspersus
GCAATGTGAAATATACCAATGCATTTTGTGTATTCGAGTCCACACTTATTTGCATTATGGGAATGACTGGGTGTAAAAGCTTTATTTTCTTCAATGCCTAAGCTTTTCCAAAGCTAGATGTGACCAATATTAAAAACATCCTACAATATTTATTATTGTTGTAATTTTGAGAAGGAACAATTACCAACAACTTACAATACTTCTTTTCACTAATCTCTTAGAACAACAAGCTCTAAATTTGGCTAAATGTTTTTTTTTATTAAAGTATAAACAAAATGAAGAAGTATAATTTTATTTTGATAGTTTGTATTAATTGATTTAAAGATGGCCAATAAAGGATATGCGGGTTAAAACAAAATTAGGAAGCATAATGCAATCAGAAAGCATATTTAAAACCTAAAATTATCTAGAAAATGGCTACCACATTATAACACAGAAGCAAAAAAGGTACTCTTGAAAGTGTCTCTGTGACTAATAAGAAATAAGACATCACAAAGAAAATGAATCATTTAAGGAAAAATTATCACTAGAGAAACAGAAATTTCAAAACCTTGCCTGTCTAGTAAAAGTGAGTACCAATGTTGTTTGCCTTTGTGCATGTCTCCTTACTGTTAAATAATTAAACTGGAATATCTAATGAAGATACATATAATATTTTGATTATTCATGGTTCACTTCTATGTAATGATAAGCTCTCTGTTTCCTCAAAGGCATAACTACAGAGGAATGGATTTATGTTTGTGTGGCTTTTAATTACATAAAGGGATATGCAAAAGGCAAAATAATATCTGGTATATATATGGTATTACTTCCCATGAAAAGCAATTTTTCCATGTCACGTTTTAATATGAACTGTGCAGATAAATGTAGAAAAAAATGTATACCTTACTGAGACATACAATAAGTACTCATTAGCTATATATTTGGCACATTTACTTGGATTTTTGTTCCTTTAGTGGAT
>NW_027318306.1:5284-6580 GCF_032062135.1 Pyxicephalus adspersus
ATTTTCTGCATAGCCATCTTTCTAACTTCCCTGAAAACCTTGGTGCAGTCAGTGAAGAGCAAGGTAAACAATTCCACCAAGATTTGAAGGTCATGGAAGGACAGTCTCAGGGTAGATGGAATGTACATATGATGGCTGACTATTGTTAGAGCATCCGGCGGGATCGTCCTAACATTGAACACTCCAGGAAAAGCTTTAAGCGTAAATTTTTACCTTAACGGCTTACCAGATAAATTTTCAAATGTTTTACTGTAAAAAAAAAGTCATAGAGAAACAAAAAATCCTTTGTATGAACAAAAGAAATTTAAATAAACAAAATTTGTATGTTGTTTGACAAAAATGGTGGGTACCCTGTATCGTAAAAACTGGATGTAATAGCAAAAAACTGGGGTCATTTCTGGATTCACCACCCAAAAATGAGTAAAAAACAAGTGTAAGATCAAACTCAACAAAAAATGCGTTCCCCAGTGTAATAGTTTATCTTCGTCCTGGGGAGCGTTAATAAATTGGGCCCATAGCCTCTATATATTTTATTATTATTATTATCAAGTTTATATAGTGTTCTTTGTATTTATTCTTTCATTCATGCCCTGAAGTGTGTATTACAATTTAGGTGAATAGAGTACTGACAGGCAGCAGCAACAGCAGCAGGAGGAGGCGTTGGGCCCTGAGAAGGAGTGTGGATGGCATTGGTAACGGGCATCCAGAGCTGGCTGTAGTGCATCGTCAATAACACCCAGAAGTGTGTATTACCATTTTTGTGAATGGAGTACTGGGCAGGTGGCAGCAGCAACATTAGGAGGAGGAGGTGGTAGGCCCTGAAACAGAGCGTGGCGCACATTGGTAACTGACATCTAGAGCTGGGTGTAGTGCATCGTTGATGACACCCAGGAGTGTGTAATACAATTATAGTGAATAGAGTACTGACAGGCGGCAGCAGCAACAGCATCAGGAGGAGACAGTGGGCCCTGAGAAGGAGCGTGGATGGCATTTGGTAACTGGCATCCGGAGCTGGCTGTAGTGCATTGTCAATGACACTCAGAAGTGTGTAATACCATTTTTGTAAATGGAGTACTGGGCAGGCAGCAGCAGCAACAGCAGGAAGAGGAGGTGCTGGGCCTTGAGAGACAGCGTGGTGCGCATTGGTAACTGGCATCTAGAGCTGGGTGTAGTGCATCGTCGATGACACCCAGAAGTGTGTAATACAATTATAGTGAATGGAGTACTGACAGGCAGCAGCAACAGCATCAGGAGGATGTGGTGGGCCCTGAGACGGAGCGTGGACTGCAATGGTAA
>NW_027318307.1:0-6578 GCF_032062135.1 Pyxicephalus adspersus
GGAAAATGTTATTATGCTAGTTGGAAAACAAGTCCTGATCACTATTTTATCACCCTGTGATAAGTGCAACATTAAATTATTTTTCTAGACTGTTTTTCTCCTTCCCCTTCTATTACATTTAGCCAAGCTTCAGCTTTATATATTTAATGATGGCGTAAGCTTGACATGCCTGCTGGATTATGCATAGATATCCTTTCCATGCAGTAGTCTTCACTACTAGTGCTGTCTCGTTTCCATCTCTGTTTCTGACTTCTAAAGGCTAAACCGAATAATATTGCAAACATGTAGAGTGAATGTTTTGAAATACCACATAAGCCTAACACCTCTAAATACCTCTGTCTGCTGATTTGGGTCTTGAGACATATGGATTTATTGAAGAAATGCTTCCAGCACGACTAACTTCAGACAAACTTTGCTGTAATAATCACAGAACACAGACAGGTTTTCTTAATAACATGTTAGGTTTTAGGATATTACAATGCAAATTACAACTAAAACATACTTTTAGATACTGTTGGGTTGTTTTGCATAAAATGCCATCATGTACTTTGTATCCTGTTTTTGTGTCTTTGGTCAACTTTCACTCATTAAAGCACTTTGTAAAACAAAAAAATTGCATTTTTACCTTGGACAAAATAGTTTTGCAAGTGGTACAAGGAAAGGGCACCATCTAAACTTTTTACAGCCATTTCTGTAATTACTTGTATTCACACTGACATCAGTTGTGTGAGCTTTACACGGCATATGTACATATACAGTTTATTGAATAATACCATGTCACAGTGAACAACTAATGTTATCCAGCAAGTGGTGCAAAATTTGGATTACTGTGAGTATTGAGCTATGCAGCCACATGCATGCAGGGAGCTCAGAGCATCAGGAAGAAGCAGGGGCCTATGTTCTAAAGTTTTTCTTGCATGTTTTTAACTGTTTGTGCATCCCCACTTACGCAATTTAAAGATGACTTTGAATCCAATTGGTTGGCACAGTAACAACTACAGCTTTATACAGTGACATTCAAAAAATCCGGCCTTCAATAATCCGGATCCTTTTGTTTTCTGGCATTGATTTCGGAGCGCATTTTATATTTTACACTGTTTTCTGGAGGCGCTGTTTATGTTTTGATGCTGTACTCCAGAATCAGCTGTTAGGTCTTGCTTTTTCTCCATAAAATGAAGCTGTGCCTGTTGCTAAGGATGCTGTTACTATCAGTCATGAAGATGATCATCCTGACAGCCTGTTTGCTATTTAGCTTCATTTCAAGGGTACAGTAATGATTAAAAAGAGGCACTATTTTGTTGAGTTGAACTAAAAAACTGTAAAACTGTTTTATTTAGTTATTGAACATTAAATATTCATTTTCTTTTCCTTTAGTGTCTTTTCATTTAGTGTTATTTCATTTTAATATATACAGCATATATAACCTTCAAAAATCCTGAATTTTCGAAAATCTGGCACACTTCAGGTCTAGAGGTTGCCAGATTTTTGATCCTATACTGTAGGGGTTAATAAAGAACTGCTCTCCATCTGACATCTATCTATGTGAGGGCATACTAGATGGGAGTGGGGGTGGAAGCAGAAGTACCCTAATAGAGTTGCATAATCAAAGTATACTTGCATATGCTTGAAGTTCATCTTTCCAGGGAAGTTAATAACATTCTTTTACTCTTTTCTTCTCACTACTTCCTCCACAAATCTCCGAGGCCAGGAGATCATAGAAGATTCTGCAATCAAGCTTTTTTAAAAAAATAGAGTTCTTAATCTGTAGACAACTAAGTAGCTAAGAATCAACTTGCAATGATTGTACTATAAGTTGCTTTTACCTCTACCTATCTATTTTAACTATTCCCATTTGTGAGTTATAGTGTAACTGAACTCTCTGTATTGCTTTCGGACCCTGACAAGTGTTTTGATAAGTAGACAGATTAGTATAGGAGTGTGAATGAGTAAGGGTTGCCTGTAAATTTGAGTAAATAGAAAGTAATAATGGATCCGCTATAGATGTCCAACTCCAAATCCTTGAGGAACACATACAGCATAGAAACAGATTTCGTACAAACAGTATTTTTTGCCCTATTTTAAATTATACCTTATTAAATTTACTGTACAATTTATAAAAAAATGTGTGCAGATCTTGGCCTTCAAAGAACTGAGGTTGGATAGCTCCGATCTAAAGCCAATCTATTCAAATCAATTTTATCAAAGAAAAAAATCAATTATTTTACAACTATATGAGTATAAAAAGTTTTTTCTATATAATTCAACCCTTTACATATCTAGATGAAACTTATTATCATGTCTGCTCTTATATTATACAAGATACAATGTATCTTTGTTACCTGTCTTCTGTCTTTTTTTTTTTTAATTAAGGGGATGCAAAAGTAAACAGAAAGCAATCACTGATGCAGACCTGTAGGTCATTTTACGTCATTATTGTTACATATTTATGAATATTTATTGTTTGTGTGCGCTCTTTCTGAATATATTTGGCCTCATATTAACCTTTATAGCGACCAGATGGTTTAGTGACTCAAGTCATTAAACTAACCATGGCTGACTTGCTCATCTTCAGTTGCACACATTATGATATTTAATCAGTTATGGAAACAATGAGCAGTGGTGGCTGGTGGCGGACATATATTAAAATGCATTAGGTGGTGCGTGATAAATATGTGCGTTGGCTGAATTATTTGAATGCTGAGAAAAGAAAAATAAAAGTTAACAACTAATTGGCTTCTAATAGCATCAGGAAAATTTTTGTTACAACCAGTTAAAAATGGGCAGCTTTTTCATTTTGTTTCATAAGTGCTTAATTATAGGACTGTTGCTTTACAAAATTACGTACATAATGGGCCTCATTTATTAATGTTCTTCAAGGCTGGAAAGGATACATTTTCCACAGTGAAGCTGGGTTATTCAGCAAAACATTTGCTAAGAAAGAGCAAATGACTTTTAAGAAATCTATTCCAGGCTTGCTGGATCACCCAGCTTTACTGATGAAAGTATATTCTCTCCAGCCTCGGAGAGCTTTAATAAATACTTACACAATATATCACTATATCAATATATATTCACCTATGCAGAAATGTTGTTACCTAACATTTATGTACATTTTCTGTTGCGCGTACTGTCCTAAATGACTGCTGATAGATTTCTAACTTGAGATTACTAGAAAGATGATTTACTAAAGATGAAAACCTTCACACTAATATTAGTCATTTTAGTGAAAAGCAAATTTGTGTCTACATATGACATTAGCCTGTAATTGGGTATTCAAATTAAACAACTGGATATTTAAAATGAATATTTATTGAGGATGATATACCAAAGGAATACAGGCAGTTTATATAGCATAGTAAATTATGTCCTTTTTTCTTGACACATGATTTGTAAAGTTTGCAAAATTAATGTTCAACACATTCACTAAGCTAAGTGATTTAACCTTTGCAGAATAATAATTCACTTGGTAAGTGAATGGCCTAAATTCCTTCAGTAAATCAGCCTTAGTACATATATGAATAACTTCTTGTGTGTTGCATTTTACATGAATTACCTATTAACCAATTGTGTCCATGTAACTCCTGTACATGGACTGGTGAAAAATATTCAATTTAGTTGCATTGAAATAAGTCAATATAAGTAATATGTTTTTATTGGCTAGTTTTAAATGAATTATGTTGAGTTGTCATGACTGAATTTAATTACTATAAGTATTAAAATGACAACTTTTTAATGTTTACAAATGATATGTTATATTAACAATCATCAATAAGCTTGCATAGTGAAAAGCACAGCAAATTGGACTCATCTAATAAACTAGTTTAAAAACAATAATAGAGACAGAAAGCAGAATTTTGTTTGGTTAAAATGAACTGTTATACAGAAGGTCTTTTTCATAAAGTAGTGAATCTGACAATCACTAAACACTCCCTGGAGGAGAATCATATAAGTTCATGTGATTTCAATGACAGTGCTTGATTCTCTTCCAGATTTTTTTTATTATTAAATAGGCTCCAACCATGTGTAGGCCTGAACTCCACCACCATTTGCCCCCAACTATTTATGCATAAGCACACTGGCGTGAACTGCTGATTTAGTTGACACAAAATATCCATTTTAGCATCGGAAGAAGGGATCTACAAGATTATTGTGGTTTAAACAAAGGGAAAAATAATCTTATCTGAGGAACTGTAAATGTGATATGTAATAAATATACAATTGCTATTTTTAATTTTTTTTTTGAAAAATGTTTTTTTCCCGTGTCATTTTAATGATTTGTCTCTACTTGTATACTTTTGATCCACTTATTCCGATAGCTCATGGAAGACATAAAAGCCTGAAATGTGACTCCTTTAGCTATATCATGAGACACAAATTATCATGTAGGCATAAGTGCTAAGCATTTTTTTCATTCATTACTATTTGAATTAAAAATGTAATTTTAAAATGTTTGCTACGGTTCAAACATTCATATACAATGCTTTAATGTGTTGTGCATATGTATGAAAAAACAAAACATTTTTGGAAAGCTTCAAGTTATACACATTTTAATGATAGAATAAATGCCTAAAATATGTAGCAGTCACCAAAAAATTATCCTTTGGAAAGGAACCCTGCATTCATTCAGGCATGGCATATTTCCTTGTTAAAGGACAATTAAAGGCAATGGCTTGCCTTTTTTTGATTTTTAAAACAATTAAGGTCTGGAAGGAGGATAATTTTTTGTGATTTAAATATATTATTGAATATGCCTGGGATAAAAGATGTTACACCTAAGGAATGTAGGATGGTCAGCTTATTTCTGTTATGCCTATTGTAGGAACTGGAAAATATATTTGCCTTTGTATGCTTTAGTTTTACTGCAAAATGGGAGTTGTTGGTATAGTTTTATTAAAATTTAAAAAGACCCTACTCATGTAGAAGGGTTTGTGCTGCTTTTAAAGGTTTATATCGATGGAACAATAGGGATTATTTCTTCTACTGGACTTCTGGATAATACTACTAGAAAGTCGATAATTTATTGATATTGAATAGTGTGGAATTAGATTATATCCTGCTCATTATGTCAACCAGTTACACCATCCCAAGTGTTTATACCCTACACCCTTGATAAGCTATGGCGCAATGTGTCCTTTCATACATGATATAATACTTATATATCATAAAATATGTGGGGTCCTGTTTATGTTTTTATTATTTTTAATAATGTATTATTATATAGAAATACATTTGTTTGCATTGACTTTAAATATCTATTTATATTTATTTTATACTGTAAAAGTGTGATATACACTGCAGAATTGGAAACAATTTATATATTTTATCAGAAGTTGGCCACCACATCTTTTCTTACAACATGAACATAAATGTGCACATTGAGGAACTAAAGAAAGATTTATTAAAACATAGATATAACCCTGTGGCAACTGACAGGCAGATCAAAGCTGCAATAAACATCCCTAGAACTTCATAAAATTTAAACAGACTAAAACAAATAATTATGTCCCACTGATTGTCACCCATAATCCACACCACAGAGTATAAAAAAATAACCTGAACAGTCCAACACCAAACTTTTGAACTACTTACTAGCACCGATTCGTGGGCATGGATTTGTTAGGGCTCTTAAAAGTCCATCTGGTTTGTAGGAGTAATGTTCAACCAACTGTAAAAAAAAATACAGTAACCAAAAACATTTTGTATAAGACCAAAAATCCCAGGTTTGTTCCTGCTGGAATTAGTAAAAAAAATGCTTGTTGGTTCCAATAAATGTAGTTCCAGCAGCAGAAGAACAAGTAATAGCAATCAATCAAAATACAAGTTCTGAATGATAAATAAACTCTACTACTGGCAACAATTCCATACCACCATGTGATATTGTTTAGCTTTATACATTTAAAATTATACATTATAAATTTTATTGTGTTTACTGTGACATCATTTACAACACTAAGTCTTTTAAAGAGATTTTTAAAACTTTCAACATATGTGCATTTCTTACGTACCACCTGGGGTTCAATTTCTGTATGAAATTAGCATATTGTTAGGAGGCGCTCTTTGGGCCTAGAATCCCAGGGAGTGCCCCACAGCAGGAGAGCACTCGGCCTATTCCCTCCTATTTCTTCCTTGTTTCCCTGTAGCTGTGTTTTCCCTCTCGGCATCCCCTGCACAGCTGAGCGGAATTGGAGCTATGCTGCAGCTGATTAGCAGAGTGGTTCCTGTGTAATCTTGTGCTATCATTGGCTGCTGGGGCTTTATAGTCTCTCTGCTTCCAGTCTTCTGTGCCTGTTGTAGCGTTAGCTGAGCTTATCTGTTCTAGAGAGTTTCTTAGGTGTTTTTCCTGTTGCTGACCCTTGCCTGTTCCTGACATCCCACATGTACTCAGCCTGGACCGACCTCTGCCTGTGACCCCGACTTTGCTTGTGCCTATTCCTTTGTACCTTGTTTTGTGGACTGATCTTCTGTGTATGACTTGTGTGAATTGTGTACTGTTTATCTGAGTGCTCCTGGTCAGCTGCTTGCCCATCCCCAGACTCCATCCTCTGCGCAAGTCTTTGTGGCAACTGAGGGCTGGGAGA
>NW_027318308.1:0-2500 GCF_032062135.1 Pyxicephalus adspersus
TTGAAATGCCAAAATATGCCCTAGGTCTTATTTTCAGGGGGATGTCTTATTTTTCCATGAAGAGGCACACAGTATCAGGTATCGGAGGATGTCTTATTTGCAGGGGGTGCTTTATTTTATTTGTTTGAGCAAAAATCGGGGGGTGGCTTATTTGATGGAGATGCCTTATCGGGGAAACATGGTATATATTTAAAATTGGGTGTGTGCATGCATGTGTGTATATTCCACTATCACTTGAAAATGCATAGAGACATTTCAACCAAACTTGTTATACATATGACAGACTCATGTGAGTGCACCACTGATCTGTATAATAAAGGATTGCAATAGATAAATAGCCGGGCAAAGCCGGGTTATCAGCTAGTAACAGTATATAATATGTCCAACTATATTTGCAGCTTCAAACTCATCCTGGAGCTTTCATATTACCTTTCTCTGTATGAATAAATCTGCAGTATTTCTGCATTACACATAGCCATAAAGCACAATAATTAGGTATGTAAATAAACATCAGTAACAGAATGACAAGACACCTCAATGGCTGCAAGAAGCAATTAAAACCCAGCAAATAACTAACCAAAGCATTTAAAATTCCAACATCTTTATTAGTTTTATTGTTTGAAGGTCAAGTTTCTCCTTAGCACATAATAAAAACTTACAAAAAAAATTTACCAGTGCAATAAACTTAATTTATTGCATACTAACAAGAGAACAAATAGGGAAAGAGATAATAAGGTTAGAAAACATGATCTATGAAAAGGAAATAGATGCCCATAGGAACCGTTCATATTTCATCTAGCTAGTAATAGTTAAAGAGTATCATGCAGTCTTACTGCAGTTTTCATAAAACAAACATAATTTACAAACAACTAAAATCAATTGATGCACATGTTAAAAACTGTTCCAGGGTTTTGGAATGAAAAGAAAGGTTGGGTGGGCCTTTACAATCCATCCCAGAACCTACCCAAGAACCAAGCCTCATCGAGACAGAACTTGGTGTGCTAGGAGGTAACTATGCTGCCAGGTGGGGTTTTATTTTCTCAGGGAGAACTGGTGTGTGTTACTATCAAGTAGAGTAGATGTAGGGAGGGAATAGAAGTAAATGATCAGGTGTGTTAACCTGCTATCAAGGTTTGGGAACAAAGACAACAGCGAAAGGCAAACTTCTACAAAGCTCAAGCTATGGGACCCATGGAGTGAATCTTCAGCCAGCTTGAAAATTTTTTAAGTTTTAAGCATGAAACTATTGTTTCTGCCATTTCACTGGCATTTTTGGCATTGTATAAAACACAATGTTTTTCAGTGTGCAACCCTGATCACAAATTTCCCCAAATATATACCGTATTTTTCGCTGTATGAGACGCTCCGGAATATAAGACGCACCCAAATTTAAAGGAGGAAAATCTAGAAAAAAAAAAGATTCTGAAAGATTATTCCCCTTCTGATCACTCATGTGCCATTGATTTATATATATATATATATATATATATATATATATATATAATTACATTTATAAAGTACAAATATACATCACATATTATATATATTATACCTACACACACTGTGTCACACTAAAATCTGAAAAGGATTCAAATGATTTTTATTGTTAGATAATAAATACCCCTTGTTTCCCTGTTGTCATCTGGTTTTGGATGGTTAATAATCTCCTAATGTCACTACTGCAAGCTGCAAATTTAGCATTTTTGGGGTTAATGATAGACATGCCAAAATGAAGTACTTTGTAACACACACTGAACAAATCAATAAGGATTTTGGCTAGGCAAGAGCAGAACCCCCAAGGGAAAATGTGACTGTGAGTATAGTTTAATTTTTTTTATTTATTCGACACTGAGTGTAGATACCTCCCCTGTGGCCCATTGAGGGAGCTAATGTTATCACTTCCTAAATCAGGCCTTCTCTGTTTAAAGTCTAAAGTAAATAATAAAAGTAATTTAATTTAACTGAAAAGAAGGAAATTAGTCTTACTATTAAGTCCTTGTAGCCCAAGGTATAGTTCATTTACTCACATTAGTTCAGGGAAAAAGAGAGGTGATTTCTTTCTCAAAGTATGACTTTTTATTATTTAGAATATAAAAAAGTAATTTGATAGCATGGAAAAAACTACTTTTGTTTAGCAGCATTTTTAATATTAAGGCAAGTTTATTGTATTTAATGGTAGTCCAAGAATTAAACAACCATGTGAAGAAGTAGGTACCCTTATGGAAAAAAGTGATATATTTGACCAGATGACTCAAAATGACTTGGTGCAATAATTCTTGTAATTATATAAAATAGCAGGTTTACCACCTGGAATAAGTCAGGACTTCCTTGCATTAACCATAACTAATCAACAAAATAAATTACAATTAGGTGTTTTATAAATACATGATCAGGGAGGTCATTATTGCAGAAAGGGACAAGCATTGTCCCTTCTGCAAGATTTCATCCTACCTGCCTGATTGCTTTGCATGCTCATTGGCTTTGTTTGCCAGAATACCCT
>NW_027318309.1:0-6574 GCF_032062135.1 Pyxicephalus adspersus
TACGTGACGTAAGTCTGTCAAAACAAGCAACTGAACTTTTAGCATCCAGGCTAAAAGAAAAGAACTGTCTGAGACCGGAAGATAAAATAACTGTTTATAGGACAAGGGAGGTGACACTCCTACCATATTTCAGTGAAGATGGAAACTTCATGTACTGTTGTAACATCCCTGAACTACTAGCCCATTTAGGAGTACCAGAATACCGAGCAGAAGATTGGCCGCTTTTCATCGACAGTTCCACTCGAAGTTTAAAATCTGTTTTACTGCATAATTACAACTGCTATGCATCTATTCCAATTGGTCACTCAACAAAAGAATATGAAAATATCAAAATGGTCTTACAAAAACTTTGATGGACCTCAGATTCGGAAACTGACAAATGTTTTAAATTTCACAAGTTACATGACTGATACTGAAGCTTCTGCCTGCACAGCTATGTCATGATTGTCAAGAACTTCTTGGATAACCATAAAGCACAAAATTATGAAGAACTGGTACAAAACTTTAAAAAGAAAACCTTCAGTGAGAGGAGTTTTTCAATGACTTGTATATAGTTCTGTAAAAAAAATGAATAAAGAATACATTGACATTATTTCAAAAATTTAATTTTGTATACGTATACGTCCTCTTAAACCTATCACAATTTTTTACTTTTTTTTTTTAAAAGGAGACAGTCAACATCATGGACAAGACTGGCGAGATACAACAAGAGAAGATGCTAGGTGAGGCTGCGATGATGCGCAGACAATCAACTCACAGGGATAAATCCACTCGTACTCTCATTGGTGGATGACGCATCGGAAACCAATCACGCGCCTTTATGAGAGCCCGTGGTATGTACTCTGAGTCAACTCATCTCTTTGTTTGACATGCAGGGATCCTTCTCTCTCGTGCATCAACATGAAACAACGCTCCTTTCCGCAATGTGGCTGCCGACATGACATTTTCAGTTATTCAAACATCTTCCTTTAGATTCACTTGCATCTCAATGGTTAGCACTGGTACCTTTGCAGCGCTTGGTCCCAAGCTCCAATCATGGCCAGGACACCATCTGCAAGAAGTTTGCATATTCTTCCTGTATCTGCGTGGGTTTACTCCAGGGTCTCCGGTTTCCTCCCATTCCAAAAAAAAATGCAGTTAGGTTAATTGGCTTCCCCTTCGAATAAATTGCCCTTAACTTGTGTCCATGACATATGACTAAGGTGGGAGCATTACATCGTGAGACCCTTTGAAGGACAGTCTTTGACATGACAACGGACTTTGTAAGGTACTGTATAATATGTCAACGTTTTATGTGTACAAGTAATGAAGTATATGCATGTCCCTAACTACATGATTAAAAGCACTAAAATAGGAGCAGCTAAAATTGAAACAGTACTTGGCACATCCTTATGCTGTTCTTTAGAGCTGTGTACTTTTACTGTTAAAAAATATATTTCAGAGTAAATTGTAATAACTACCACCCTAACAACACTACATTACGTTTAAACAGATATAGGTAAGAAAAAGGTTGTTTTATTATGTTTTCAGTTAATCAGGTGTTTTCCTTTAGATTCACTTGCATCTACAAAATGTAAAGATAATTTATGAATGAAAGATTCTTTACAACCCATTGGGTAGCATGGCTGGCTCAGTGGTTAGCACTGGTGCCTTTGCAGCACTTTGTTCCTGGTTCAAATCATAGCCAGGACACTATCTGCAAGGAGTTTGAATGGGTTTACTCTGGTTTCCTCCCATATCATAAAGACATGCAGTTTGGTTAATTGGCTTCCCCTCCACCCAAATCACCCTTAAGTTGTGTCCATGACATATGACTATGGTGGGAGCTTTACATGAGGAGTCCCTTTGAAGGATAGTCTTTGACATGACTATGGACTTTGTAAAGTACTGCCTAATATGTCTACAGTATATATGTACAAGTAAGTATATAAATGTCCCTAACTACATTGTTAAAAGCACTAACACAAAGAGCTCTTAAAATTGAAGCATTACTTGGCATATCATTTTGCAGTTCTATAGAACTGTGTATTAACACTGTTAAAAAATATACCAGAGTAAATTGTAATATTTACCACCCTGGCAACACTACATTCCATTTAAACGGATATAGGTAAGAACAATGGTGTTTCATTATATTTTCAGTTATTCAAACATCCCCCTTTAGATTCACTTGCATCTAAAATATGAATGAAATATTCTTCATAAGCTGTTGGGCAGCATGACTGGCTCAATGGTTAGCACTGGTGCCTTTGCAGCACTTAGCTCTAGGTTTGAGCCATATCCTGGACATTATCTGCAAGGCGTTTGCATGGGTTTACTCCAGGGTCTCCAGTTTCCTCCCATATGATAAAAACATGCAGTTGGGTTAATTAGATTTCACTCCCCACAAATTGCCCCTTAACAAGTGTCAATGACATACAACTATGGTGGGAGCTTTACATTGTGAGTCTGTAAAAAAGACAGTCTTGGGCATGACTGTGGACTTTGTAAAGAATTACTTAATATGTGTACAAGTAATGAACAATATTCATATCCTTAATAAGGTAGTTAAGTGCACTTAAAGTTGAAGCCTTACTTGTCACATACTTTTTCAGTTCTTTAGAGCTGTGTATTATGCATGTCCCTAGCTACATGGTTAAAAGAACTAAAAAAAGGAGCGCCTAAAATTGAAACAGTACTTGGCACATCCTTATGCTGTTCTTTAGAGCTGTGTATTTTTACTGTTAAAAAATATATTTCAGAGTAAACTGTAATAACTACCACCCTGACAACGCTACATTCCGTTTAAACAGATATAGGTAAGAAAAAAAGTTGTTTTATTATGTTTTCAGTTATTCAAGTGTTTTCCTTTAGATTCACCTAAATCTACACATTTTAAAGTTATTTTTTACAGTTTAATATAATATTAGGTGTATAATAAAGTTTGAAACACATGTAAATTTAATAAATTGAATAAACTCTATATGTATAGTTTTTCAAATTATTTTTTAAATGTTTAAAAAAAAATACATATTATACTCATACTATTATATATACTGTAAAATAAATGTTCTTGAAAACAATGTACTGATTTTACACATATAAATTTAATGAATTGCATTCAATACAGTTATTTTGTATTGAATGCAATACCAATGGGTTTTGAATTTCCCACCCTGCCCCACCGGCAACATACACACACACCTAGAACTCCCCTGGTGACTCATTGTGTGCAGAAGCCAGCCGGAGGAAGAAGGAAGAAGACAGGGATTTGTGGCGATGGATGGTGCGGGACACTAGCGGATCAGGTAAGGCTGTATTTACTAATACTTCCCATAGGGTTAACGCTTTCAGCAACTTTTTTCAACCCCAAATCACACTCAGGGTTACCGCTAGGAAGGATAATATGTCAGCTTTATTTGTGTACAAGTAATTAAGTAATTGCATGTCCCTAATTACATGGTTAAAAGCACCAAATATAAGCGCACCTAAAATTGAAACAATATGTGGCACATCCTCATGCTGTGAGCTGTGTGTTTTAATTGTTAAAAAATATATTTCAGAGTAAATTGTAATAACTACCACCCTGACAACACTAAATTCCTAATAAACAGATATTATTCAAGTGTTTTCCTTTAGATTCACTTGCATGTAAAATATTTAAAGGTAATCTATGAATGAATGATTCTTCAAAAGCCAGTGGGTGACACAACTAGCTCAGTGGTTAGCACTGGTGCCTTTATAGCCCTTGTTGCAAGGTTCGAATCATGTCCGTGGCGCTAACTGCAAGAAGTTTGGGTGTTCCCAACTTGTTGTGTGTGTTTACTCCATGGTCTCCGTTTTCCTCCCGTATCACAAAAACACGCAGTTATGTTATTGGCTTTCCCTCCCCAAAACTCGCTCCTTAACTTGTGTCCATGACGTATGACTATGGTGGGAGCTTTACATTGTGAGTCTCTTTAAAAGACAGTCTTTGGCATGACTGTGGACTTTGTAAAGAACTACTTAATATGTTTACAAGTAATGAACAATATTCATATCCCTAACAAGGTTGTTAAGCTTGTCACACACTTTTGCTGTTCTTTAGAGTTGTGTATTAGGAATGTTCAAAAATATCCCAAAGTAAATTGTAATAATTACAACCCTGGCAACACAACATTCAATTTAAACAGATATAGGTAAGAAAATTTTTATTTTATTATGTTTTCAGTTATTCAGGTGTTTTCCTTTAGATTCACTTGCATCTAAAATATTTAAAGATAATCCATAAATGAAAGATTCATTGAGAACTGCTGGGTTACATGGCTGGCTCAGTGATTAGGCCTCGTACCTTTGCAGGGCTTAGTCGCTAGTTCAAATCATTGCATTGCGTTTGCATGTTCTTCTTGTGTTTGTATGGGTTTTCACTGTGGACTCTGGTTTCCTCCCATATCATAAAAACATGCAGTTAGGTTAATTGGCTTACCCTCCCCACAAACTGACCTTAACTAGTGTTCATAACATTTGACTATGGTGGGATCTTTATATTGTGAGTCCCATTGAAAGACAGTCTTTGACATGACTATAGAATTTGTAAAGTACTACCTAATATGTTTACCGTACAAGTAATTAGGTTTATGCATATCCCCACATAGAATGTTAAAAGCATTTAAAGTTCAAGCATTACTTGTCACATACTTTTGCTGTTCTTTAGAGCTGTGTATTAAGAGTATTAAAAAATATCCCCCATTTAAACAGATATAGGTAAGAACAATGTTATTTAATTATGTTTTCAGGTATTCAAAATTCTTCCTTTAGATCCACTTGCATCTAAAATATTTTGGATATATATAGCGGATCAGGTAAGGCTGTATTTACTAATACTTCCCATAGGGTTAACGCTTTCAGCAACTTTTTTCAACCCCAAATCACACTCAGGGTTACCGCTAGGAAGGATAATATGTCAGCTTTATTTGTGTACAAGTAATTAAGTAATTGCATGTCCCTAATTACATGGTTAAAAGCACCAAATATAAGCGCACCTAAAATTGAAACAATATGTGGCACATCCTCATGCTGTGAGCTGTGTGTTTTAATTGTTAAAAAATATATTTCAGAGTAAATTGTAATAACTACCACCCTGACAACACTAAATTCCTAATAAACAGATATTATTCAAGTGTTTTCCTTTAGATTCACTTGCATGTAAAATATTTAAAGGTAATCTATGAATGAATGATTCTTCAAAAGCCAGTGGGTGACACAACTAGCTCAGTGGTTAGCACTGGTGCCTTTATAGCCCTTGTTGCAAGGTTCGAATCATGTCCGTGGCGCTAACTGCAAGAAGTTTGGGTGTTCCCAACTTGTTGTGTGTGTTTACTCCATGGTCTCCGTTTTCCTCCCGTATCACAAAAACACGCAGTTATGTTATTGGCTTTCCCTCCCCAAAACTCGCTCCTTAACTTGTGTCCATGACGTATGACTATGGTGGGAGCTTTACATTGTGAGTCTCTTTAAAAGACAGTCTTTGGCATGACTGTGGACTTTGTAAAGAACTACTTAATATGTTTACAAGTAATGAACAATATTCATATCCCTAACAAGGTTGTTAAGCTTGTCACACACTTTTGCTGTTCTTTAGAGTTGTGTATTAGGAATGTTCAAAAATATCCCAAAGTAAATTGTAATAATTACAACCCTGGCAACACAACATTCAATTTAAACAGATATAGGTAAGAAAAATTTTATTTTATTATGTTTTCAGTTATTCAGGTGTTTTCCTTTAGATTCACTTGCATCTAAAATATTTAAAGATAATCCATAAATGAAAGATTCATTGAGAACTGCTGGGTTACATGGCTGGCTCAGTGATTAGGCCTCGTACCTTTGCAGGGCTTAGTCGCTAGTTCAAATCATTGCATTGCGTTTGCATGTTCTTCTTGTGTTTGTATGGGTTTTCACTGTGGACTCTGGTTTCCTCCCATATCATAAAAACATGCAGTTAGGTTAATTGGCTTACCCTCCCCACAAACTGACCTTAACTAGTGTTCATAACATTTGACTATGGTGGGATCTTTATATTGTGAGTCCCATTGAAAGACAGTCTTTGACATGACTATAGAATTTGTAAAGTACTACCTAATATGTTTACCGTACAAGTAATTAGGTTTATGCATATCCCCACATAGAATGTTAAAAGCATTTAAAGTTCAAGCATTACTTGTCACATACTTTTGCTGTTCTTTAGAGCTGTGTATTAAGAGTATTAAAAAATATCCCAGAGGAAATTGTAATAACTACCACCCTGGCAACACTACATTCTGTTTGAACATATATATGTAAGAACACTTTTTATTTCATTATGTTTTATGTTTACGGTTATTCAAACATCTACCTTTTGATTCACGTGCATCTAAAGTATTTATTGATAATTTATGTATGAAAGATTCTTTATAACACATTGGGTAGCATGGCTGGCTCAGTGGTTAGCACTGGTGCCTTTGCAGTGCTTTGTTCCTGGTTTGAATCATAGCCAGGAGACTGTTTGCATGGGTTTACGCCGGTTTCCTCCCATACCATAAAGACATTGAGTCAGGTTAATTGGCTTCCTCTCCCC
>NW_027318310.1:0-6562 GCF_032062135.1 Pyxicephalus adspersus
AAGATGCCGGCCGGCTTCTTACCGGTCCCGCTGGCACCCGACGAAGGCACCCGACGCTGGAGAGGGAGATCGACGGACGACGATCGACGGAGGACGACGCTGGAACACGAACACGACGCTGGATGAGTACAGCGGGACCAAGTAAGTAAGGATGGGAAAAAACTCGGGGTTAACCATCCTAGCCATTTTTTTTTGCCCGTACGAAGGTTTTAACGGGCTTAACGGCAAGGAGATTAAACAATTTTAGTCTGCTTACATTTTGCCTTGTTCCTCAATGGAATGGTTAATGAAAACCTTTCTGTTCATTTTAAAGGCAGTCATGTCATTGTTGGGTTTCTTTTTTTCTATGTGGAATGCAGACAGATTATGGCTTGTGGGATGATTGGGGTACTATACAGAGCTCCCTGAATCACATGACTCTGCCCTAGTATGACTCTAAAGAGTCATCAGCCTTGATGCAAGTTGTGGACTGGTTCCTGGCAGGAGTAATGCAAATAATAAAATATCTTAATAGATGGCACAGGGTATGGTATTTCAGCAGACTGCCCTAGGTAATGCCACATTTAATGCAGAGCCTCCATGATTGAATAAACATAAATGCAGTTTAAGTTGCAGCCAATAAATGAGGCTGGATCTCTCTGATTTGGTAAATCTTCCAATACAGGCTGATAAACAATCAGTATAGAAGAATAAACTGTACAAATGTGGAAGACTAAAATTCAACTACAATGTAAGTGTGTAAACTTATTTTATTTTTATTATATGTTCTGCTGCTCTGGTAAGTAACCCTCTGCACCCTGACTGCCCTCCTTTATCCTTCATGATCTCGCTATTATGGCTTTACCCCATGCCATCCTTCTTAAAAACGTTAATCTTTTCTGTGAATCCTTCATCCTATTCTATTCATCCTACCTAAATTTATCCAACTACCCCCTAGGAAAATGCAGCCTGTCAGTTCCTAATCTACCTTCCCATTACTGCCTGTCACAGATTGTATCGGCATAAAATATCTGCTTGTCATTGGTATTTCCTGCATGTCGCTGCTATCTAATGCCAGCTGGTAATATCTGCTTGTTGCTGATAATATCTGCCTGTCTATGATAATATCTGCCATTGATAGATACCCACATTTCCAGGCACTCTAAGGGGGGGGGGGGGGTAAAGAAATCCATTGATGAAAAACACCACTATTCCTCACATTCCCAGGAGCAGGTGTGGGAATATGGAATGATTAATATAAGTATTTATGGCAGTATATCCTTTGATATCACTGCTCGTGACTAAAACAAATAGGCACAAGATGGGCACCAGCACCCCAATATGTAACATAAAGGCTTAACCCCACTTTACTTGAACCTGAATACTTGGGACACCATTATAGAACCCAAAGTAGACTACGATGTAAATGTACCCTTTGTCATCTTTTTGTATCCTGCACACTTTGGTTTAAACTGACAGCCACATCCCTCTGTATGTAAGAAAACTGTACATCATAATCTGCAGGGATCAAGCAAAGCATGAATAAGTAAAATATCTGTGCTAAGGGCAGTAAATGTAGCAAATGCAAATCTAGAACAAAATACTAAATATTTATTTACTTTGCATAGTAGTAGGACAGGCCAGAGATTGATCACCTTGATGCTCTTGACCAGCTTCCACATGTATTGCAATTTATGTGAACCAATAATCTCTATTTGCTAACAATATGTAGGGGAATAGAGCAGTGTGCTCCGGGGTAATTCAAAATCTTCAGTGTTAAACATTATCAGTCTCTTCTAGCATGTCATGTTTTATACATATATGTATTTAGATTTGGGCACAGATTTCTACACATTTCTATGCCATAGTGATCAACAAAGATTTCAGGATCATTTTACAGTTAGTTAATTTTAAGTTACTTATTTTAGGCAGAACTTTGTGATTATATTGCAATATATATTGCCCAGCCTTTGTAAAAAAAACAAAAAAAAAAACAAAAACACAGTCTTTTTTTGTGATACTTGCATTCAGTCTCTTTTGACTTGAATTACAGTATTATTCAACCATCTTCCTGTGAGCCCGGGCTGTCATGGACCCACCCCGGGTTTTAGAGAAAGAGAAGTGCACTATCACGTGTGCTGCATGGTCTTATCTTTAAAGGGCAATATATATTTAATGTTTTTTATCATGTTTTTGTATGTTGGAAAATACTGCACAATATGTTAGTGACAGCACTATATAAATACATTGTAATATTGATAATGGTATGATTATTAGATATTTTGTATAACATTTCCATATAAAAGCAGTATAAAGCTTGAAAAACTATCTCCATTTTTCCATAGAGTTATAGAAAGATAGTAAATACTCAGTGGAAATTATTATGATCATATCCATATGTAGATTTTCTAGCTATAATCAAAATTACCGTATTTTTCGCCGTATAAGACGCTCCGGAATATAAGACGCACCCAATTTTAAAGGAGCAAAATCTAGAAAAAAAGACTCTGAAAGATTATTCCCCTTCTGATCACTCATGTGCCATTCATACCAGTATTCCCCTTCTGATCACTCATGTGCCATTTTAATTATTTTTAAAAACTGTGTTCGCCGTATAAGACGCACCCACTTTTCCCCCTTAGTTTTGGGGAAGAAAAAGTGCGTCTTATACGGCGAAAAATACGGTAATTCTTTTTTAGGCCTATTTATTGTGAGTGGAGATTTACTTTATATTGCCAATCAACCTTGGAGGTTTGTTTTTTTTTTATTGGGTGCTTTAGATACCTTTTACTGGACCCCTGGTCTTCAACCCATTGATCTTGTCTTACCCCAATATTATGGTAATCTTTATTAGGACAATGATCTTGAGAATGTAGGAGAAGTGGGGGTAATAGGGAAAGAAAATCTTATCGAGAAAATCTTCCACATGTTCGCCCTCCCTTTGTTCTTCCCTGCAGCATATTACATATAATGATTGGGGAACCAAGCCTCTGTATTGGGGTACAGGCTTAATGAGTATGAGTTTTATGGTATCCAAGTGGACCGAATCAGTTACAGGGCAGCCTGAACCCCACTCACTATGTGGAGTAATAACATACCTTAACTAAGAATAAGATTGTACTATGAACAAATAAGCCACATGCCTTGTTTCCTCAGCGTAAATAATTTGTCTAACATATTTTTAAATAAAATTTGCCTCTGCTATTTCAAATATTTTTTCTCACTAGACCCTAAAATTCTAATACAAATCCTATTTAATTGAATAAAATTTTATTGTTGAACTTTTATGCATTATACCACTCAAAACAATGGTACCCCAATCTCCAAACTGCAATAACATCATAGTCCACCAGGTGGCAGCATATCACAATTCATTTGCTATTCTATAGGAATTGCCACTTTTCTTATTATGTTCTGCTAATTCTCACCTTTTTACTTCTACTATATTATAGATAAATCAACATAATAAAATATTTTGCACATGTCTAGAATTGTAGAGACAATGTTTGTTAATCTGAACAAGGAATTGCTTTCGAGTAATTAAACATAATATAATATTTACAAATTGTATTGTAAAGTTAAATTTTTTACAACACATCTTTCCAAAAAAACAGGTTTAAGTTAAGATTACTTTTGACTCACTGCAAAGTGTATTGTATTCTACTTTTTTTTATAAAAAAAATGACAATTGTTTTTGTTAGAAAGCGCTTTAGTAAATTGGACTTTATTAAGTTAGGGTTTACCTCCACTGGTATTCATCCTATACTTATTTGTAATCTATTGTTATTAAAACCACAAGCAGCATACTGTACACTAATATTTCACACACTTTTTAAAGTTTTAAAAAATATTGGTTTTAGTTTTTTATTTTATTTATCAACATACCATATATCAATGTAGGAATTATTCTTTTGCCTATACATTATGTTTCTTTTTTTGCTTGATATACATTTTTCATAGCTAGAGGCTTAATTCATTGAAGAATATCTATTTTCCAAATCAGGAACTATATTTACCCTAAATGGTTATCCAAAGTGATTGCAGATTTAAATATTATGCATGAATTTCTCTGGAAAGATTATCAGAAGATGACAACAGCTGTGTATTGGTGAGGGTTGTCTACTTGTAATCTCTATCAAAAGCCCATGCAACAAGGTGACAACAAAGGAGCACACATAAGAGACGGGTAATGTCCACCCTTTAAGTGGTCCTATTTCATCTTACAGTAAGTTGCAAGTTTTAATTTTTAGATCAGGAGCCCCTACTTGTAAAAATTATTGCATAATAGTAGAGAAAATTATACCATTAAAAAAAATTAAAATACTTCCCTTAGCCGCTTATTCAGCATTGCAAGTGATGACACTGTAATTGTGAGCCCTTATCTTAATGGAGAGTCTTTTTGTTACTAGAATCTAGCAGTAAGGATGATGATATTACCCATGCTTAGGTTTAAGAATGGGGTAAGGCAAATGTATATTCTAATATTTTTCTTACAAGTACATTTTCTGCAACTTTTTGTGGTTCATTAACAGGTTAAGGTGTTTTTGAGATTTCAGTGATACTGTTTTGAGCAATATATATATATATATATATATATATATATATATATACTTCATTTTCTACAACTTTTCTACCAATCTATACTTGCTAGTCTGTAAATGTGGGACAATTTAAAGCTATATTCAAAAACCAAGAATATTAGTATCTAATGAAGAAGTGATATTTTCCAAGTTTGGAGGTTCGCAGAAAATTACCATTATCTAAAAGATGAATGGCTCAAACTGGCCACCTATATCTAATCAGAAGGAACAAACAGAGATAATCTGTATCAGATTAGAAATGAGAAGCTTCTCTTTAAAGTTAGGGCCAATTGGTATTTCTTTTTATGACATTCTTTATTTAATGATTTACAGCTTACAAAAAAACCAAAATACAATTTAACAACTATGGAAACAAAAAAAGAATCAAGAATCTAAAAAACAATATGCATTTTCATTAAATTTTAAAATATAACTTAGGATGCATACCTGACCAGCATGAAACCAGCATCAAAGCGAAAAGGGGGGTGGACAGATCGTACAAGAGGGACAGGGCAGGGGGGTTAAAAAAGAAAACCAGAAATTGCTATTAAGGAAGACTCAACTTTGTTATTTCCATGTTTGATAGGTGCTGGTAAATTAAACAAAATAATTTTTTTTTTTTTCAAAACTTCCATAATGAGATCTTATGCATGCCCAGCACAGCCAACACAATAGTTTCTAATCAATAATTCTTTATCATGGATAAAGCAACAATGAGAAATGGGAACACCCCATATTGGTGGGGAACAATAAATAGTCAAAAAAAAGCCAGTGACTGTGAGTCCCTAAGGCATATAAAAAGTCTGTAGGAGATTCCGCCTATCAATATTTCACTTTTTTATGAATTCATTTTTATGTAATTTTATTATTATATTTGGCTGGACTATCCTTTTAACTTTAAAAAGGTTTTAGAGGGCAGTTGAATCATTCTGTGGGCAAAGCAGAAAACCCCAACAAAGCTTTATCAAAAACAATGTGATCAAATGCAGGGAAAAAGGATTTATTTATTGTATTTACAAATGGCAGGTCTTGTTATTAGACTACTTTTTTCAGTTATTGGACTATTAAAATACTTTTTTTTTATACTACAGGAGTTGGAATGCATGTGGTGTAATGTTATTATTTTAGTTAACGCATAGTATTTAGAGCACTGAAAGATGCTAGACGACGTCTGGGCAAATAAAAGGACTGCTGAGAGGTACCAGCTGTTCTTAATAGGTGGAAAATCACTGTATTAAACATAAAGCAGCTATTTTCACTGGATATGTTTATTCTGCTAAAGATATCTAACTCTCCAGAATAGCAAGAAAAAATAATTTAATGGATTAATTCACTACAGCAATGAGATGGGGTATTTTTTTACAGAAAGTGATAAGGCGGATATAAAAAAACACATGAAAATGAGTCTAAACTTTGTTAGCTAATTATATATATATGCAATATTTATTGTTCATCAAAAAAAAGGAAAATATTGCTGTATCCGTATTTTTTAGTCCTGACCATAATGAAAAAAGAACAAAACACATATATTAATCATTTTTTTTAGAAACAACAAAGCTTAGCCTAAAGGTTTAACTGGTATGTACCTTTAAAAAAATGTCCACGTGGAAGAATAGTATACATGGTGGGGCATAAAAATAAAGCAGTGTGTGGGACGTTGATCAAATACTCCCTGTGATCTGAAATACATGCACCAGTAAGATTCACCTACAGTGAATATTTAGTAAATACATACAGTGTGAGCAATATTTTAACATGTTGTTATGCTGGATTTTTTTTACATGTTAACATTGATTCATGACTGTCTACAGCTTGTTTTTCCATTATTCTAAACCAGCCATATTCAGCTAGGGCCCCTCCAGAGATTGCCAGGGATTCATTGAGCTGTGATTAATTGGCCACCAATGTGATGGTGCCTGCAATCTGATAGGACCAGCAAACCTTGGTAGTGCCAGTGGCATGATATTAGCAATCTTTTTAGATTTCATCAAGGGGCATTGTTC
>NW_027318311.1:0-6560 GCF_032062135.1 Pyxicephalus adspersus
TGTTACTGCATTGTTTTATCTATCTGTCTTTATTATTAAATAGTATAATCTTTCAAGTCTTTGTGTTATCTCTCTTTGTACACTTCAAATTCAACCCATCAATATTTGCATAAACTGTCACAAATTATATCCGTGACATAACACAAAGCACATTGATTGCCAAGCTCACAAGCAGGGTCTGGCACTCTTAGAAATGAACAAATGTTCTGTTGTTGCTCAACTTAATTTTGCTCATTAAATACTGGATTGTATGCATTATTTAGGTGGTTACAGAATTTAAATAGTACTAGTATCTAAAACTTTCAGGGACAAATACACTTTGTGCCAAACATATGTTCTTACTTTTCCATACTTTCAGGGTGTTTAGGCAGTTTGAATGCCATTTTAGATCTTGGCCCACTATACATATTTACTTACTCACCTCAGCTTGGTAGTGGAAGCATATAAAGGTGGATTCCTCCTTTAACCAGAAACAATATCATCCATGAATGTTGCTTCAAGCCAACCCCATGATCACATAAAACCAAAGAGCATCAGCAACAAAAATACTACTACATTTTTAAAACAATTTTATTCAAAATAAACACATTTTCTAAAAGGTCACATTAAAATATAGGCACAGACACCACTAAATTTACATGACAAAATAAAATAAATTTAAATGACAAAAAAAAAATAAATACACACAAACACCAAACACATGTAATGCAAGAAATATTGCATTCAAAAATACTTACAAAACCTATCAAGGGTGGGAAACTGGATTAGAACAAACATTTACAGGTGGTAATAAAGACATATTATTGCAATGAAACAATATGGCTACAAACACAATACCATAGCATTATTATTGACTTCTTAAATGCAAAATGGACATTGAAACATTCAAAGTTTAAGAAACAAAAGCAGCTATTGTGCTAAATGGTAAGCAATGTATGAAATGTAGCAACATAGATTAGGATAACACACCAAACAAGAGCTCCTCATCCTCCTTCCCAATAATTTAGAAGTTAAATGCTATTTGCAGTTCAAATGGTATGCCACAATAATAGGGAGAAGGCAGTGACAGCAGATTGATATTGTTGAAGGAGAGAGAAAATAAGAGAGCATTGGTCATAAGGAGCAGGCAAAACCTGATGTCCACCCCTCCCCTCCTGTGGGCAGAAACAACATCCCATAGCGTTTCTCCATTTAGTGAAGTGGAGATGCAGCTTGTTGACAACCATCACATGTTGAAATACAGATTGGGAACAGGTGTATAATTTGTTTTTAGGAGACTGGCTCTTTTCTAGCAGCGGGAGTTCACTGATGTTTCCACTAAAAATAAAGTTTGAAACCTCCTTGCATCTACATCAACGGTTTAAAAAAGTATACAAAATGAAAGGATCTCACAGCCTTCAGCTGTTTAACTATTTCTAAATGTCAAAATCCATTTTCTAATTGACCCAGCAGAGATAACTGAGCTTCATCATCTTGATTTTGCATTTGGACTCTGTACCATCATTATTTGCAATTATATTCCATCACAACTTTTAAAGGATTTTATATATTCTCGGCATATATAAAAATGAGAACAGTATCTGCTCCTTCAGTTTTCTCAGGCCTCTATCATGTATATCTCTTTTTTTCCACAAGATATTTGGTATTTTTGCTTCAGAAGACCTATCAATACACATATCCCAGCTATACATAGTTGCTATTAGGGCTGAATTTCAATTTCCTTATTATGCCAAATCTATCAGTTAGTGTTGCCAACAATTTCAACATAGAGAAAACAATAAATCTAAAAAAAACTGACGCCAAAAGACGTTTATTTTTTACAATCCCAACAAACATGTATATATGTTCCTGTATGTTCACCTGATTGAGCACACACACAAATTAATATTAGCAATGATTCTTCACACTGTGATTGCACCTAAACAAGTTTCAGTGCCCTCTGAAGGAGTGATTATCTATATCAAAGTGATTTGATATAATATTACTTAAGTGGCCACTTAGAATGCTTTAAGGCCTATTGCAACTCAATCAATTTGTGACTTTGCTCTGTTATTTAGTTATCAATGGGCCAACAAATGGTCCTGCTTAAGATGCTGCTGTGTTCAGAAGTGGTTATTTCTCCTAAAGCTATATAATGTTATCCAGGTTACACTCCTACTATCTGCCATTTTGCTGGCTTAATGCATCTGTTTGTCTAGACTTATAGCCAATCTTCTTACAAAATTGTTCATGATATCAGTACCATCATTCAATCAAAAGTTCAAGAAGCAAATCATTAGGTGAAGATCACAGAAGACTACGGAACTCAGTAAGAACTCCCTTTATTGAGCCAAACTGTTTCAAGAAAAAATGGTTGCTGTGGGTATAGAAGATTGTGCTTAAAGTTGAATTCTGCACACAAACACTTATTACAAATATAGTTATTATTAGGCAGAAACAATAACAAACATAACAATGACATCATCACTGGGCTGTATATAAACACTCCAAACAGTAGAAAGGTAGGTGGGCCTCAGCAGACCCAAGCCCAGCAATAACCAGTTATTACAGGAAACAATTTGCAGGAGTTTTATGTGTATTACTGCACAGTTCTGGAGGAAATACAAGGTCACTATGATGTTAGGTTAAAACTCAGATTTTTTTTATTTAGACAGTGTATGTTTAGCTCTGTATTCCATTTTTTTTAACTTTTACTGCTTAGACAATTCTACTAAATCAACCTGCTAGTAAGCATTAATAAAACCATGGTAAATTGGGGGCCTTGTTGGGTTTTAGTATAATAGAGTATCATTTTTTATTAATTACAAATTGCCAGTCTGTAGTTAGGCTTGTAGTAAAAAAAAGGAAAACAAGAAAGGCGCAAGGACTATATTACAGGGTGAAAATGGAATACAGAGAAGAAAGGGTTAAAGAACAGAATGGGGATTTAGGGGTCTGAAACCTACCTAGTTAGTATGACGGTTGGGGAGAGGAAAAACTCTAAGGAAATAGAAGTGACTAGAAGGTAAATTGATAGAGGGAAAGTTTCCCTCCCGATTTCCCTTGTAGGTACTCAGGACAAGAGTTCATGTTTTCTGGGCACTCTGCCCACTTATATTTGCTTCAATCAGAAAAACAGAAAAGAGAAGCAAATAAATATACCCCAATGTGTCCCCACAGGGGCCATTGTCTTTTCAGGTCAGGTAATAACACAAAGATGATCCTCCTAGCTAGATTAGAAAAACTTTTCTTTTTCTTGTCAGTTTGGTACATCACAAAACTGTAAACAGCCTGTCCCAGCATGTGCACACACTGCTACAATCTCATTCACTGAGCTAGAGGTTTGGATGCCTTAAATCACCAGCTCAGTTTGGGATTCGGAATCCACCCCACCATGCTCTTTTGAATTTCGAGTAAAGCCAGTCAGATTTTATAAAGCCCATACATAAAGATCAATGTATCTTTACCTTAAGAAACATTCTAGCTTCACCTTAAGCTGCATATTTAATAACCCATGGAACCCCATATCTCCTGTCTGCTGCCTTTCCAAGTAACATAATCAGTTTTGTGCAGACTGCACAGGGCAATCTGATCACCCCGGGGAGATCAGGCATTAGGTCCCTCTTAGTCTCGGCATCCGTCCCAGAGCCGGCGCTCTGGGTGCTGCGCATGCGTGAGATCGGCAAACATTTTCATGCTCAGGCATGCGCAGAAGGAGCACTCTAGAACCTCCCAGGATTTTGTACCCTTTTATGTAAAGTGAAAATTCTGAGCATAGGTAAGTTTTAATGATTTTAAATTATTAAATCATCAATTCATATAATCAATTCATTAAATCAGTCATTAATGTAAGACATATACTAATTACATATTAGATAAATGTAACACGCAATAACAAAATATATTCATTGTACAAGTGGACCATGGTATGGTAAAAAAAACAGATAAAAAGATCTTCTGTTCTGCTAGTTTAAAATGGACTGGAACTTTTTGTGTTTATCAAGAGCATACCTGTAGGTGATCAATAACTCCCTAAATGACTTTGAAAAAAGTTAGTACCTAACTTAACATCATAAACAAATATAAACAAAATGTGTTGCAAAAAAAAGTTTAACTGCAATGCACTAGTACCAAAATAACATCATCGTCTTTTCTAAGGAACAGTATTAGTTGAAATAGCACATCAAATGATATAAAACTAGTGAAAGGATGTAAGCAGAAGTATGCAATAAAACTGTGGAAAAAGCAAATAGATATATAAATAAATATAAATAAAAATAAAACATTCACTCTTTCTTTATACCGGGCAAATATTGAGTAATTATTTATTTTTGGAGAAATGAAGATTATTGAATATCAGGGAATGCAGTTTTCACTGAGGTAATTTAGGTTTAATTCCTGTTATTTAGCTTGATACATAGATCTCTATTTATAAAACAGGGAATCTGACATTCCCTCATGGGAATCTTCCAGATCCATACGATTCAATTGCAGTAATTGATTCCCACCAAGGAATGTTTAATGGAATGTTCATTTCCCTGTTTTATAAATAGCCTGTAATGTGAATGCCAAACAATTTTGGGTGTTTATGTGCATATAGGGAAGTTTTTTTATAAATGTTTCTAAAATAAAAATGAATCTCATTAATGGTGATAATAACTTCAGGGATAAGTCAGCTGACTTTATATTTAAAAAGGCATTTATCCAGCTTGAGCATCAAATTTCAATATAAGATTTTTTTTTGCTATTGCTTTTGTTCTTTTTGGTGTATTTTGTTACTTTTTGTAGACAACAAAACACTCAAAAAATTGCCTCTAATTTCCCTAATTGAATCTTCCCACTAACTTAATCTTTCCCCTAACTGAAATGTATTTTGCTAAATGATAAATTTCATTTAAACAGTTTTTTAACCTTTAAATTTTAGAAATTTTTCAATATTTTTTTATATAGCTGCAAAAAAATAAATGCTTTGTACCAGAAATATCATTTTTATGCCTTCATATAAGGGACTTGTTATAAAAATGAACTTTTGATGTTTTATTAAATACTCACTAGTTCACAGATGGAGGGATAAAATTTAGGTACAGTTACTTTGTTCTGTTGTGAAATGCTCACTAAATAACATTGGTCTAACTACGTTAAAACAACATTCAATGGCTTTACTGGCCTGAACATTTTAGCATTGTTTCCTTTTTTTACTTAATTAACATGTCTGTTGAAAAAAAATCTTGCAGATGCAAGTCTTCCAAACAGAACTGTCGACTTGAAATTGCTCAGTGCAGGTCAAGAATAAAACACAGTGGGTTTTACTGAAACCTGGCTAGATGAAAGCCACAGCTGTATCATGAACTTGGAAACTTGCTAAATATTTGGAAAGTGTAGAAAAGGTGAGAACACAGGGGATAGGTTTTTGTGAAAGGTTGTTTAAAACAGCTTGCCTTGACCCTGAAGCAGATGATGCTCTGCAAAACACATCATCATTTGTAGTGGTACTGCTGAATGCTTTAGCTAAAAAGTTTTAATGAAATTATACATAATTATGCTGTGGGTTATGTTCTGAGGTGTATTTTTTGTAATATGTAGTATTTATGTTATATCAGATTTATATGCATATAGATTGTTTTTGATTTTTGAAAAGATCAAAAATTATTTGTTAGTGTTACTAAGATTTTTAAATGATACTGACAAAATACAATTTTAATATGATGTTGATGTAGACATTGTTTTGAAAGCCCTTTTGTAGTGCCTATTGATTTCTTCTGGTAGGAAATTATAGCAATATATTATGTGAGATAAAAAGGTCCAAATGTAGGTGCCTTCTACTTCAAACTAAGGACTCATGACATGACTGGGCTGACCAGAAGGCTGCAAGATTAAAAGTATGTGTTGGGGGGGAGTGGAAGCTTCACAGAGGTGCATAGGAATCTTTTAAAAAAAAATAATGAACAAAGGGCACTAACAGAATTACCATTTGTGTGGTGCACTTAGTAAATAGTAACAGCTTATTATTTTTTTTTTTGACAAGAAGCTGGTGAAAATATTTTAAACATGATGTATTGTTAATGTGGCTTATGACAATATTGTTTTTTTTTTTTTTTTTTAAGTTTGTTCCTGCGAACTCAGTATAAAAATTGGAGAACAAAGTTATGTAGAGAAAATTGCCTCGTATAGAATGCCAAGAGTGACAATAGAGGCCATTAAGAATGGATCCTATTCCACCTATGAAATCAAATAATGACTGGTTCAAAGAATCAACATTAGTTTGGAGAGCTGACAGCTGAAAAACATACTGTACGTATTTAAATCTCTGAAGTAAACATCTAATGCTCAGTCTGCATCCATTATCCTAATTCCATTGCAGTAAGCAAATCCTTGAATGAATTATTTTCCAACTGTTTTCAGGTTTTACCACTGAGGAAGCTATTGGTACACAAGAATCGTGCCTGTTATTAAATAGCTATGAGCTCCATTTATTTTCCAGCAATTTCTTTCCTGGCAGGACACTAAGAAAATTGTTTTGTTAATTTTAAAAGGCAAATTTTTATTTACCATTTATGTTTTTAATGTAAACCCTTTTCATT
>NW_027318312.1:0-6560 GCF_032062135.1 Pyxicephalus adspersus
ATAATATTTAATATTATTAACAAACAGGATTTGTATAGCACCAACATATTACACAGGACTGTACAATAAATAGGGGTTGACAGATAGATACAGACAGTGACACAGGAGGAGAAGAAGACCCTGCCCTGAAGAGCATACAATCTATCAATTAATCCAAGCTACTGCTTTTTTACCCACAAAATTTTATCATCACAAAAGGCAATTTTACAGGTGCATATAACCTCATGACCACAGGCCGATGCTGGTAAAGTCTTGGCTGGACACAGGTTGAAGCTTCCAAAGACAAGACTGCTCACTGGTTCATTCATGGCTCAATGAAAGTTTTGCCAGCATTTGTAGGTGCTGGCCAAGACCTTCCTATGGCAATGTTGATACTATGTAAGGCTCACCTGGACCCCAAGCTCTCTAAGAGGCCTTAGAGTTTGGCCTAGGCCCCATGGCTGATTACTGTGGAATGCCATCGAACTTGCATTCTAGCTGGTATCAATCTGACTGACACAGACACTGTGCCACAGCCAACACAGTGTATGTCTATGCTAACTAACTGTGGGCTTACTTCTGGCATAGTGCAGTAAGTCAGTTTTTTCATGGTGCTCGGTAGGCACTGGGACACAGGGCAATGAGTAGCAGGAACTCCAAACTGTCCATAATTCAATCTGCACAAGGTGCTGGAGTTCTTAAATGGGACGTTATGTGATGGACAGACACACACCTGTTGAGTGGACCAGTAGAGAGAACAAAGAGGAGCTTCCAAATACTAGTCACTCAGAAGACCACTTTGTCTGATTTAGGTATGTTTTTTCTAGATTGAGAGGAAAAAACTGTTGAGGTGGGTGCACTTGGTTATCAAGCTTTAAACTGGAGTTGTTCTACTGTGCTAATCTAATCTAATTCTAATCTAATTCAACATACAATTAACATAAAATGTATAGGAAAATAACATTTTATCATTTATCATTACCCAGCCAATAGTCCATGCAGCATTGTTTTTGTGCTGTTTCATAGTTTGTAAATAGCTTTGTGCAGAAGGCTGATACAGACATGTCTGATTTAGATAATCCAATCCATTGTTTGCTTTATAATTAAAAATCTATTTGAGCTTCACAGAAAGGAAAAATACAAACTCCCACTGGTCACTACTCCAGCCAAGAGCAAATGTGTCACTGCTTATCAATAACCATATGGAAGGCAGTTTGAATATATGCAGAAGTAGCAGATGACCTTAAATTGTTGAAGTTGGCAAAATTATATATATATATACTAGCTGATTACCCAGCATTGCCAGGGTATTTATTTATTGCAATCCTATATTATACAGAAATGAATCAATTAAAGCTATAGTGTTTAATCAAATAAATGTATATTTACTTATAAATAAATTTTTTACAGGTTTTAAAAGTATAAGTACAATATACAATTAAATTAAATTAATGTTCCACTGCTGTTTTAAATGTTTTAATAAGAACATGAAACTCGTGTTCATGAAACATACTTTGTAACTTTAGGAGAATCTGAAATTTTGTTCCTGAGATGTAGGTGCACCTCTGGTCAGTTTCTCTTAGGTCGTTTTCAATAAAATATAGTTGTAGTAATTTTGGTGGTTGATCTGGCAGCGGAAGTAGCGATCCCACTTTATGGTAAATTTCCCCTTGCGTCCAATCCGATCCGCCGGTCCGGTCGTTCATTTCCAGCGACTATTCTCGTTCGTCGGCGTCGTTGGTTACTTTTTTTACGAACAATTTTTGCCCAATCGATCGTTCATCGTTCGTTCGTCGTTCATTTCCAACAATAAAAATTGGAAGTGTGTACGCAGCTTAAGGGCCCACCACCTCCTCCTCCTGCTGTTGCTGCTGCCGCCTCCCCAGTACTCCATTCACAAAAATTGTATTACACACTTCTGGGTGTCCTTGACGATGTACTACACCCAGCTCCAAATGCCAGTTACCAATGCCATCTACGCTCTGTCTCAGGGACCACCGCCTCCTCCTCCTGCTGTTGCTGCTGCTGCCTGCCCAGTACTCCATTCACAAAAATTGTATTATACACTTCTGGGTGTCATTGACGATGCACTACACCCAGCTCTAGATGCCAGTTACCAATGCCGTTCAGGCTCCGTCTCAGGGCCCACCGCCTCCTCCTCTTGCTGTTTTGTTGCTGCCGCCTGTCAGTACTCCATTTACTAAAATTGTACACTTCTAGGTGGTATTGAAGATGCACTACACCCAGCTCTCCATGACTCTTACCAATGCGGTCTCCCTGGCGATAGCTGACCAGAGGCCAAACATTACTACTGCTCTCACTGACCCATGCTCCGTCTCTTGTCCTCCATCATTGCTTAATCACCGCACTACTTGCCCACAACTTTATGGGTGTCATTCCTAACACATGTCATCCAGGTCATAATGCCAGCTAGCAATTATAATAATAATAAACAGGATTTATATAACGTGAGGATATTATGCATGCATATTATTGCTAGTGGGTTGAGTTCACCCTTTCTCAATGTCCTAATGTTTATGCTGCCTTCTGGACGCTGTCAATCACGCAATAATCCTATTTGCCTGCTGTGATTTTGCCTGCCATTTTCTGAAAAACCACAAGGTCTTTTGGAACTTTTGTATTTTTGCCTTGTTGCCACTATTTTTTCCTTGTTACACTTACCTAGCAAAATTGGTGGCTCTAACATGTAGCCTAGCTATTAACTAACATGGCTTAGCTGTTAATGTTTAAAGCTGCCCGATTGACTTTAATGGAATTTGTGAAATCGATTTGCCAAAATTTCGCAAACCCACTGGAAGTTCAAAGAAATTTTCGCAAAACTGTCAGAGGCCTTCCCATTCATCCCTAGCTGTGTGTAGATGTAGTAGCTCTTTCTCTCATTTCGTGTACTCGGGTGTCACGCTGTTGTACTGTCTCTGAAGCTCTAGATGTAGTAGCTCTTTCTCCAAAGGCATTATTAAAGGCCAGAAATTTGTAAAAGAGTCCAAAAAATAGTATCTAAGAATATAGGCAAAAGGCACACTGTCACTGAGCAATACATACACACATACATACATACATGCAAATATACCTACGACATATACCACAGCGCTGTACAGAGATCAGGTGCACTCACGAGTCTGAGTCATATGTCTAGCAAGCGTTTCCAAGTGATGGGAGAAAGAGAGATAGAGAAAAGGCTAAAATAAAATTAATTTAGTGTCTTTTAGGTATATCCCAATTTGTAATATTTTTAACGTTGTTACTAACAGATTGTCCAGACTGCTCATACCCATTTACCATATTGATGTAGCTTTGGATTTTGTTAGCTTTTCTGAAATTTACTTGCCTATCTTTGAATAAAGACAAGATGATCATCAGACGTCGGAGAGTTACATTAATTACGCTTTTATCTATTTTCATGTTTCATGCCCAAAGGACTTCCAGTAGTATTAAGTGATAACAGGAATGTCGGCATCATTTCAAAGCCTGATTTGTTTCCAATGCAGTATTAAAGTATGCAGAGCAGATGTCATCTCTGAAAATGTGATTAATTTGAAGTTACATCACTGAAGTTGAAATTATTTTCTTTTTTTATCAACAGCAGACTCAATAAGCAGACATTAATCTCAACAAGATTCTGTATGAAGTTAAGTCCTAAATCAGTTTCATTGGAAAACCTGAATTGTTTGTCTTCAGCAGATGTTCTCAACCTATTTGTAGCCTGTGTGCCACATCCAATAATATGCATTGCAACTGAATGTACAGATTGTAGTTTTCCTCATTATATTGAAGTTCTTCAACCCTTGTTGACGTCCATTAATGGTCAGGTTAGGTTGAAAAAATTTCCTGATCGTGTAAGACAATCGGATGTTCCCTGGATCAACAGTCTCTGGTGATATTCCTTTTACATTTTATTAGCTACTTATACTCTGGCTAATAAGCATCCATCTTTTTCCTAAAGCAATCTATAGAACGTGCTAGAACTACAGAAGCCTATTCCACATTTTCCACAAAGAGAACATCTTTCCAATTTCAATATTGGACCAGGCAATGAAGTAAAAGGAATATCAAGCCAAAACCTATTTAGGACAGAGCTGGATAAAAAAAAAATGTAAAATGTTTCACTGTCCTGAGATCCAGTAGAGAAGTTTACCCTCACTTCCTGTCTTACTGACAACGGTTTTACTGAACAAGACATAGGAAAAGACTGTAACAGGGAAACTGACATAAATACAAGTCTGATAGAAGTCACATTACTCAAAAACATATTTTTTTTTTGTCTGTGGTACTGTTGGTCAAAATTTTAGCAAGACAGGGAGTGAAAGGAAATCTTTCTAATGGTGAACCAATAGAAATTAACAGGTTCCCTTACTTCCATAATAGGAAGAGCCTTTTTTGGTAAAAAGTACACTTTAAAGCAGACTTTGCCACATTTATAGGAGCAGTTTCATACAAGCAAATGATCTGGTCCCTGACGTCGAACATGCATGGAGCAAGATTGGACCTTAAGAAGCATGGTGGCCCAGGACCACTTGTGAAGTGGGGTGGCTGTCAAAATGGCAGAGTAGATAATGGGAATGTGTAGTTCACATATCTGGGTAAGTATGTTTATTGAGCTTTAAATTTTGGTAGAGGTAAATTGGGAGCCGACTTACCTATCCACGTTACCGCCATCTTCCTTCTCTTGTTCCTTTTCTGGATGATTTTCTCCCATCTTGATTGGCCAGTTGGGATGATGTAACTCCTGCACAGACACATGAAAGTCAATTCATCCTAGGGCATGCACATGCACAGCTCAGCTTTTAGCCAGAAACCCAGGCAGGTAAGTTGCATCATTACACAAGGTACAGCAGACTGTCAGCAATAATGTCCTGCCTGATCATTCAACTTTTCTATACACTGAAACTGAAAACTTAAAATGGAACCTTATAAGACTCAACCACAGTAAATGGTTTTCTTTTCTTATGCAATTGATATAATAAAGGTACTATCTATACTATTAAGCTTACATTTCCCTTTGACAGTGCTTTGACAGAATCAACCAATACATAACTCCCATGTTTAATCAACAGTACCTCACAGGAATATGCAGTCCCACTTATTGGCCCTAATTCATCAAGCAGAATCGGACGCTCGCTCGCGCATTCGTATTCAGCAACTGAATAAGCTCGTGGCCGGAGCCGCGCATCTCGCAGCTTTACACTGGCGAGAGATCCTCCTTAATCGCGCAGCTGAAATCTAATCGCCTTAATTGGCAGATTTGCGACCCCTATTGCTCATTATTATCAAGGCAGGAATCCGGCTGGCAGTGAGGAGGCGAGTGTACGAGCGCACTCGACTCCGGACTGCAGAAAACCGGCTCACTGGAAGCGCGAAAGTACGCGCGACCAGCGAGCGCGGATTTCATTGATGAATTAGGGCCATTGTCTCTGCCTCCCCAATAATCTACAAGGTACTACCTTTCCAAGTAAAGGTAGTGACCATATTCTGGGTATGAATTACATACAGTATGTGGGGGGAAAATAATAGCAATCTTTAGCAATATATTCTGTGATTAGTCTTAAAATAAAAAAAACACTTGTAAGTTTGCTGCAACTGGTATTAGTTGTAGATCAAACAACATGCTTTTGGTTTGCCCATATGCATTAAAATACTTACATAAAAATTGGTTTAGTTTATGTATGAACAAAGTCTGCAAACTTTATTGTGATGTCATACTGCTGTGTCCCAAAGTGGGTGAGACAGCTCATTGGCCCAATATGGTCCCCTTCGGTCTGAAGACATTTAGATTGTTGCTCATTGAGCTGAAAATCTTTGCGCAGGGTGAAACTGAGAGAGTGATTGTCATGCTTAAAAGTAATCCAAAAAAAATGTACTGCTTTGCTAAAAATTGCTGTAGCAATCTGCCACTTACGGGTTCAATAGTTCAGCAGTTTCCACCAACTAAATCATGTCAGTTGTGGAAATCCATGAAAAACACCAGTCAAAAATACATTTTTAATTGATTCCCACAATTTGAATGTAGTAGGTTATTGTAGACCATTGAACTTCTAAAATTGTATTTGCATTTGAAAGCTGATAAAAAACAAAAACAACCAAAATAACAGGATTTGAGACACATCTTAGCTCATTCAATATAGTAAGGCAGACAAAACTCATTTATACATTTCTTGCTTTACTTCTACTTCTACTAATCCTCAGCTACTACTTGAAGCTACTTCAAATTTTTTGCCTGACATCTAATGAAGAGTTCTGATATACAGAATTATCACAGAGAAGAGCATTCCTTTAGACCCTAGTTACCTAATAACTAACAAATACAAATATAAAAGTGTAGTACTCTCAAATAGCCCTTGTGTTTATTCAAGCAAAATAATATTTCTTGTGAATGAACAAAAAAAAGCTTTTCAATAGTTTCAAATTTTCTCAATTACCAAATCCAAAGAAATATCTATAGTTATAAACATTAGGTTGTCCCCTTAGCAAAAGATTACAAATAATTCAAATGTATTACAGGTTGGCATTCAAAAATCTGGCCTTCAATAATCCGGATTCTTTAGTTTTCCGGCATGGACTTC
>NW_027318313.1:0-6557 GCF_032062135.1 Pyxicephalus adspersus
CCTGCTGTATGATAGGGTGTGGCAGCCTCACACCCTAATATGCAGGCCCTAAGCTTAGTCCATTGCTGCGGCCCTCACTTTTTATGGTTTACATGGTAAGAATGCATCTTTACAATATAAAAGAAAAGGTTTCAATGCTAGATGGGGCAGAAATCAACTTCAATGCTCCAGGTGATTAGGTACTGCTGTCTGTCCTCCATAAAGGGATATACCTTCTTTCCCACTTTAAAGTCGTGCCAGAGAAATCAGACAGCACAGCAGCCAAGAGTCTTTCTTCAGTTCTTCTGGAAGGGCCATACCTTCCCAGATCCCTAACAATTTAAACCCTCATACCCAGATAAAAATTTGGAAACTCTTTGCACGCTATTCATCTAGAAGAGCCACCTTCATAGACCTGAATTTGATAAACAAAAAGTTAGTTAGGAACACTCCTTTGAAATTTCTTACAATAGGGGGGCTTCTTTGCATAACATTTTTTACAAGGTAAAAAAAACCCTCACATAACATTTTTATCAAGAAAAATTGAAAAAGGGGTTAAGGTTGAAATACAACTTAAAATTATATGGTTTACATGTAGGGATGCACCTTTACAAAATAAAAACATGGTTTTAAGGATAGATAGTGCAAAACCCAACTTCAATGCTCCAGGTGACCCACTTTACAGTTATGGCAGAGCAATCAGACGGGACAGCAGCAAAGAGTCTTTCATCAATCTTTCTGGAAGGGCCATCACTTCTTAGAACCCTAACAATTAAAACCCTCATACCCAGCTAAAAATTTGGAAACTCTTTGCACCCTAACAGTGAACAACTGAAAACAAGTTAGGTAGGAACACTCCAATGACATTACTTAGACAATAGAGAGGCTTATTTGCATAATATATTTTACTTTTTTATTTTTAAGGTAAAGAGGCACCCTCACATACCATTTTTATCAAGTTGAAATACACATGAACATTATATGGTTTACATGGTAGAGAGGCAGGTTTACAATATAAAAGAAAAGGTTTCCAGGCTAGATGGTGATAAACAACTTTAATGCTCCAGGCGACCAGGTACTGCTGTCTGTCCTCCATAAAGGGCTATACCTTCTTTCCCGCTTTACAGTCGTGCCAGAACAATCAGACAGGACAGCAGTGAAGAATCTTTCTTCAATCTTTCTGGAAGGGCCATCACTTCTTAGAACCCTCTTCTAACCTTAGTCACGGAAGGGACCGTGACATATGGTTTACATGGTAGAGAGGCATCTTTCACTATAAAAGATAAGCTTTCCAGGCTAGATGTGGCAAAACCCAACTTCAATGATCCAGGAAACCAGGTGCTTTTTTCTGTCCTACATTAAGGGGTATACCTTCTTTCCCGCTTTACAGTTGTTTCAGAACAATCAGACAGGACAGCAGCGAAGGGTCTTTCTACAATCATTCTGGAAGGGCCTTTAGCTAAAAAATTGAAAATTCTTTACACCCCTTGCATCTAGGAAGAGCCACCTTCATAAACCTGAATAACATTAAAAAAAGTTAGATATGAACACTTCTATGACATTACTTAGACATTAGAGAGGCTTCTTTGTGTCACGCTCGGAGAGAGAGGACCACTAGGGGGCACTTTGGCTTGCATGGAGGTGGTGTGAGCCCTAAAAAGGGCCAAGGTGCAGAGTCTAGACAGTAACCAGGTTTTCTCCAGAGCCTCTTATGGTGAGGATGTTGCACCGCCGGTTACTGCCAGGTTGCGGTCCTTGGGCACACCAAGGTGGGAAAAGCACAGTACCAAATCACTAAGCTGAGGAATAGTCAAGGAAAGCCGGGGTCAAGACAAGCAGCAAGCAAGAAAGGTCAGGTCACACGCCAGGGATCCAGGAGACAGACAGCAATGACACAGAGGCCACTGCGGGCACAGAGAACACAGGAGACACTGGAAACAGCATGAGGTACAGGTGATGCAAGGATATCCACAGGCAGACAGGAACTGCACAGGATAGTTGTCTGGGAACCAACAAACTGGACAACGAATCATTAACACAGGAGCTGGACACAGGAAACACTGGAAAAGAACCAGGTGTACAGGAACTAGATCACAGAATTTGGGAGCTCAAGCCACTTAGTATTGACTTGTTGCATGAACAAAAAATACAAATTGTGAGCTAGCTAAATAGCCAGGGCTAATCAAGAGGCTATTTCCTGATTGGACGGAGTTGATAAAGCTTGGAAACAGAGGCATGCCAAGCATCAGAACTGCAAGCATGTGCAGGAGAGTGATGCCTGTGCTTTAGTAAGGAACAGGTAAGTGTGACATTACCCGCCCTTTTACGGGGCCTCTCAACCCACTGTGGTCCAGGTTTAAGGGGAAAACCGAGATGAAACCTCTTAGCTCTCTGAGGTGCAGACACATCTGTAGCTGGAACCAACGATCTCTCTTCAGGACCAAAACATTTCCAATCAATTAGCGTTTTACGAGAAAACTTGGAATCCAGAATTTGATGGTCTTCATTTTCCTGAGAAGCCAGCGGAGAGGGATGAGAAAAGCGATTTGGGACCAACGATTTAAGCAGAGACACATGGAAGGCATCTGGCAGCTTCAGATGTGAGGGTAGACGTAACTTGTAGCAAACTGGATTGGCATAAATTCTGATGAATTGTGGAGCAAAGCAGGAAGGTGGAGGAAGAAGCCTTCCTGCTGGGGCACAGGTAGATGACATGGTTTGAGCATAAACAGCACAGGCTTTGACATAGTCGATCACATCCTTATGAATGTTGGGCTACCAGTAAAGACTGGAGAGAAGGGGGAAAGTTCTGTGAATGCCCGGGTGACCAGACAGTTTGAAGTCATGAGCCCTATGTATTATTCTAGTGCAGTGTTGGGGAGGCACCAATGTTTTTCCTGGGGAAATAATAGGAGAGAAGATAGGAACCTTGTGAGGAGAGCTGAGTAGCCTTAAGAGCGCAGGGTAGCTACCAGGTGGAGATAGCTGTAACTTTCTCGGGATTCATAGAGAGACATCCTTGGAAACAATATAGACAAGAAAGGGAACCTGGGTGCATTCGAACAGGCACTTCTCTGCCTTTGCGTAGAGTCGGTTGTCTCTGTAAGACAAGACAGACATACTATCTGTGGGTAAGTACCAGAGAACTGCAGAGGTCGCGGCAAATGTGTGAACGGGGTGTGCACATGTAAGAAGGGCTACACCGGCCCAGACTGCTCAATGGGTGAGTCTTGAAACTTTTCCTAGTTTTAAAAATAGTGTAAAAATAAGCTTAAATATGCTCCTGTCCTAGAGTTTCTTCCCGTGGTTCCTCTCTCCAGCATCTTCTTCTCAAAATCGATTGAGAAGTTCTCTCTTTCCCCCAGCAGCTCCTATTATGACCCTGGACAACACTGGTCAGTGGCCCCAAACACCTCAGGCACTACATTTCCATCTTTCCTGGAGAACCCTGATTCTCCTGTTATCAAAATAATAAGTTAATTGGCAAATCCTTCTCAAATGGGTGCTAAACTTGCCCATTGGTGGTCAAACAAATACATCTGACACAAAAGGCTCACTGTCTTGCTAGAACCAGGCGCCTTCATGGCAACAGAATACTTACAACCATCACTCAGATGGAAGAAACAGAATCTTGAATTTTCTAGCATGTCTAGCTCATGGATCTATATTCCCCCCTTCCCTCTTTTCTATAAATTGACCTAATATCAAGGGGGCACTACATTATATTTTCAAAATACATTATGTCGTTTGCTGTTACTGACTGCAAAAAAATCATTACTTAGCATAAAATCCCAAGCAACACACCTTGGAATATGTGCCATCTACTACTTTGCACCCCTGGCCAATAACTTTTACTTAATATTATTGGATGATCCCATGTGCACTGCAGTTTTTTTGCTGGTCTTAAATATATGAGCCATTTGCCACTGAATCATTTACAAAGGAAGGCACAATTTTCTCTGAGGTTTTCTGAGTTATCTTTTGTTTTATAGAGGTTGTAGACATGGTTGCTGTTACTGGCCTTCAGGTGATATCACAAGAAGAATCCACTATCACCCTGGAGTGGGATCAGCCAAAGGCTGCCCCTGATTCATATGAGATCTCTTTCAAAACTAAGGTATGCACAAAAAAAAACAACAAAAAAACAAATATTCTATTGATTAAATCTCAGTCATTACTGTCTTCATAGTAAATCATTACCTGGGAATGCCTCAAGGGCTTTTTTGTGGTACCAAGTTATTATGCAGCACTTTACAGAACCATTTCATATTACTTTTTTTTCCTGTGCAGTTTGTAATCTCTTACCCTGCCCCTGAGGAACTAACAGTTCCTTGTCCTGCACCTAAGAAGTTTACCCTGCCTCTAGGCAACCACAATTCCTGTTCTGCCTTCAGGGAACTTTACAGTTCTGTAAACGGCACCTGAGAATTAAACAGTTCGTACCTCCATCATATGAACACACAATCTCTTTCTCCTTAGCCATTGTATCCCTTTGTTTGCCTACACAATCCATAGTGATTATGTATTTCGGTAAAAAGCAGTAGTCCACACTTGAATTTCTCCTGGCATCCATGAGTTTCAAAGAATAGGTGAAGAAAAAAGGTTCACTGTAATCTTTAAATCTGATTGATTGCTATGCATTTCTGCAGTACAAATAATAAAACTCGAGCATTTACAGATTAAATATGCAGTTTTGAGCTGTACATATTGCACTGGTGCATGCAACTGCAGTGAGTCTCGCTTGAGACCGGAAACATCAATAACTGCCAAGACAAGTAAGTGCATATATGGCCTTCTATGCTATCAAAACCAAAATACTGTCTCTTCCACTGTGCCATTATCTTAAAATAAACTTTATTCCATGGCATGGCTCTGGACATAAATTCAGAGTGTATATGCTAACTCCTAACAGGCAGCCAGAGCAGAAGCTGAGACTGGAGCTGCAGTAAAAATTATTTGAACATAAAATTGTTCAATTGTTCAAAGTTGCGTATAGGCACTAGGTTTATGACTAAGGTTTATGATCGTCTTAGACGAAAATTTAGCATCTGAACAGCTGTCCCTCAATGTCATTCATGATCCACCATGTTGGATCACTAAATGGTTATCTAATTGTTAAGAAGATCTCAGCTAGGTGCCTCTCTTCGGCATAGAACAGCCTTTGTTCATTCTACTATTGCTGGGAAGGATCACTGCTGATTATTTCCAGTGACAATTAGGGTACTGGTCGTATGTATGGGGCTTTAGACTATGGAGGAAGGTTGTGTTCCATTGAGCTATGACTGAAGTGACTATCCCAAAGGGACAGCTATGACTATGCAGAGCATGTTGGGAATAAGAGAGCCCATACTCTTCCCCTGCAGAACTCTAAGCCAGCCTTTGAAAGCATAGAAGCTTTAACTCAGCAGGCCGACTGGTAGCGAGTTATGCGTTTCACAATTGAAGCTTTATTAGTGGAAATATTAGATCCGTCCAACACAACTTGGATTGAACTCCCAATTTTTGTCCTTTGGAAAAAATACCAATGAGGCAAAGCACAGTGAAAAAGGCTCTTGATTGTAAGGAAATGTAGATTTACAAGGTAATTTATTTTTTTAGGTTCCAAGTAAACATGCATTTCGTTAAACCGATTTGCACCTCTGTACAAGATGACCACCGCTGGCATTTTGAGAGCCAAATGTGCTTGGAAAAAAACAGAAAAATGGGATTATTGTGCTAGACTAGTTTAGTGGGAGTCTCACTTCTGCCTTGGCCTGGCTGAAGTAAAAGAGAAGGTGTCCTACTGCCTTCATTTAGGTCAATCAATAAATTGAAATAATAAAAGCTTGTATTCAGGCAGATAAAAAAAATAGACAAATAATGCTCATCCACAGTAATTATTACTTTATTACATTTATTTTATTTATGCAAGCAATGCAAGTATCGGCCACATATAATTCACTGTGCAGCAAAACTCAAAAGAGCAAGACACAGACCATGAACTCTCTAGTTGTACTGAAGAGCTCAGTATCTTGAGAAAGGGAATTATTTGGAGTTTGTGGTAGCCAGGTGATCGAAGGCCATTGCAAGAACCCCAATACCCATACGAATTACATTCTTGGTTGTGCCTATGATATTCAGAAAGAGCTAAACCCAAGCTCTGGCAAGTTGACCTCTGCCCAAAGAGCTCTTCTTTCAAGACATAATCATGTCATACCAGTGGTAGACAGTGGGTGTGTGGAAGCATCTCCTGGCTGACCCCTGCTGTTACTAGATTTGGAAGTTATTCCAGGTGGGCCGCTTTGGACAGAGGTCTCAAGAACTTGAGAGGATAAATTAAGAGACATTCGCAGCCCAGCTTTCGATGTCAGGATATGCTGGGACTGAATGAACTCCCATTACATGTGCGGTAACCCAGAAGAAGAGCAGAAAAAAATGGTGGCACTTGAAATGGAACAGGGATGGTTGGGTGTATTCTTAATATTGCAATCAGGCAAGAAGGATTTGAAAATACCTGCCTGGTCGCAATTTTTCATAAGTTAGGAATTAGTTCTGCTTTAACGCTGTATAGATAATTGATTGTCTTGTTTTTCTGTGTG
>NW_027318314.1:0-1013 GCF_032062135.1 Pyxicephalus adspersus
CGGGAATCGCAAACAGGATTCCCAGAGCTGCAAGAATCATTGTAGCTCTGAGAATCCACTGCGATTCCCGGGGCACTAAAGGTTAATTAACCTCTAGGGCCCCAGGAATCGCAAACAGGAGGAATCACAGGGAATCCTTTGAATCCCCTGTGAATCCTCCTGTTATGATTACCTCGATCCTCCGATGGTTTCGCGAAATCCCTAATGCCTGCATATACTATATTACATTTTTGAAATACCTAATATCAATATATTCTTTATGCAGTATATTTACAGAAGTAATCAAAAAGAAATCATTGAAAAACTTGTATGATTTCCTTTTATGCTGATGATCAGGACAATCACGTTGAAGGCTCCAGCAATAGTCTGCCATCATGTGTCTTTCCCATCTGCCCTGATATCTTTCTTCCATCACCTTTATATATTGATGGAACCTTTCCCCTTGTTCCTTAATGAAATTGCCAAGGTTTTCTGTAAATTTTTGCAAATGGCTATGGAGATAGTGTAACTTTATGCTCCCAATTTTTTAAAGTTTAAGAGGAAGTTTTGTACATGTTGACAATCAAAAATCTGGCAACCTCCGGACCTGAGGTGTGTCAGATTTTCAAAAATTCTGGATTTTTTAAAAGTTAAACCGTACTTACCTTCACACACAGGCCATCCTTCTTCTCACAGCACCCGCGGACATCTGGCACAGTTCCAGGGAGCAGGTAGCAGGGACGTCTCAATGTGTATTTAGTTTAACAAGCAAGACCTAACAGCTGTTTCTGCAGAACAGCGCCATGAAAACATTAGTGCCCAAACAGTGTACTGCAGTCCCTGTATTGAAGGATCGGGAATATCGATGGCCGGATTTTCGATTGTCAGCCTGTACCAGTTCTTCATAATTTTTTGAAATAATAGATTGATATATTTTAAAATTTGAATCATATATCAATTTCCGAATCTGAGGTCTATCAAAGATTCCTGCTTTAAATTTTTCAGTACTCACTCCAAGGAAGAATCTACAAATG
>NW_027318314.1:4263-6555 GCF_032062135.1 Pyxicephalus adspersus
TGTGACATTAGTTTTTTTGGAAAGCTTTTTAGAGTATACAGCTTTTCCTAAAACCCTATAAAAATCACAGAAAACAATTTATAATATAAAAAAAAATTAATAATATATTTTTATATATTTTAACTTTCCTTTTACTAGAGTCTAAATTTGTGCCTGCAGTACAACGAGCACCAAAGGCTAACCCACTGCAGTACATAGGGTATCCGGCTAAACTTACCCCTTCCCTCCCTGTGCAATATAGGTCGGAACACATGTGACCAGGGGCGTGTCTGTTACTGAGCTCTGCAACAAATAGAGCTCTGCATTGTGAGGGCTGGAAGAGCATGTCAACCCTGGATTCTAAAAAGCAATTGTCACAATGTTACTCCATGATGACCAGCATTCATGTCATTGCTGAGTACCATTTACCCTGGAAGACATCCTGGGTAAAGGTTTCCAGGTTTCCTAAAGCTCCCCAAGAATGGAGACGATAGACTATCATGGGAGAACCTGGGTGATACAGCAAATCTGGAATGGCATTCTTTTTTTTCTAATAGTTGGCGAATGTTTTTATTCCTATGCCAGAACCCTTCCAGGTTTGTTGGATTGCTCAGGTTCTCCAATGATAGTCTATCTTCTCCAGTCTTAGAGAGCTTTAAATCCTAATGCGGAACTAAACCTTCAAAAACAAATTTAAAAAAAGGATTTCGACTATGCAGGTACTGTATTGCAGAAGGGAAAGGCAACGTTTTAATGAAATCACTTGTCTGTGCTCTATCGTGGGCATCTTCAACTTCACCTGTTTTTCTTCCGTGTTTCCGATCTTCGGCAATCTTTATTGATAGCTGTATGACATTTTTTGTCATGCGTGCAGGAATTCATTGCGTCCCAGCAGCCCTGGGATTTTAGGATACTGTGCACATCCTGGCATCCTACCCATGGGCAGCTTAGTGTACTTTTAAGAAAAATAATGCAAAACGGCAGGTAAGTATGTTTGATTGCAGAAGGGATATTGCCTGTTTGCAATCTGCCTGCTCGCAATTTTTGAATGCAGAATTATATTTCCCCTTTAACTTGAATTTAGACCCCTGATACTGCATGTGATATTAAAAATATAAAAATAAGGGGATTCATAAATATCTTTGTGTATTTTGATGTTTTCCTGGAGTTCGGCTTAAAATCTCGTGCCAACTGTTTGCTTATTTATTTTTCATGAATATGTCTTTTCCTTTACAACTCATTAATAATGCAATCACTATTTTATTCTTGCATTAAAAAAGAAGAGATTTGCTCATTAATATTCATCACACATATGTTTTTTTTTTTATTTTCAGACCCATATGTGAAAGTGAACCTGTACCATGCAAAGAAAAGAATTTCCAAAAAGAAAACTCACGTGAAGAAATGCACTCCCAACGCTGTATTCAATGAACTGTTTGTGTTTGACATTCCATGTGAAGGTTTGGAAGATATAAGCGTGGAGTTTCTGGTGATGGATTCAGACAGGGGTTCCAGGAATGAGATTATCGGTCGATTAATCCTGGGGGCTTCAGCAGATGGAACAGGTGGAGAACACTGGAAGGAAATCTGTGAGCATCCTCGAAGACAAATTGCCAAGTGGCACATGCTGTGCGACGGTTAGCAAGCCGTGATTTCAGCGGACTTTCAGCGCCATCATTTTTCTTTTTTTTAATTTATATTCCATGTGAAATAAGAAGCTTGCAATGAAATTTCTTTTTATGCTAAAACACGATAAAGTGAAGAAAAAATAAAATAAAAATAGAATAATGGTACAATAAAACAAGAGACAAAAAAACATTAAAAAGAATATCCAACCAAAATCAAACGCCAACTTTGGGCACATTATTTGGTGCCCTGGCCATAGTGAAAAAAAACAGCTCTAGCTGTAATATGCACCTTTGTTACGGTTCTCTCCCCTGCTGTGATCAATTCAGCCACTAGATGTCCTCAGTCTGCTGGGTTCTGTAACCCAGTAGCATAAGGGCTTACTGTGAGTGCAGAATATCATGAGCCCGCCCCCGAGGATGCTTCACTATGCACTCACATTTTAATGTTGCAGAACGTGGCAATAGATTTATCTCCCATCACAAGAAGAGGGTGTGAAATGAGAAAGACTCTGCACATTACGTCGATGTCCTCTAGACATTGCTAAACAAGTAAGTATATAAAAAAAAATAGATTTATTATGGGGGAATCTGTACTGTATGGATGATCCTGGAGCCCAGGGTATAATGGAAGAAAATAAAAAAAACAAAACACCCACACAGTTACAAAATAATCTTGTAATTTGCG
>NW_027318315.1:0-3873 GCF_032062135.1 Pyxicephalus adspersus
AATTACTGGAATTTGCTGCTGCTAAAATCCATTGAAAATTGTTTTATTAAATACCGTGCACAATACTAAATGGTCAGATGGAGAGACTAGATGCCATGTCACATGGTTGGATCACATGGTTGGATCACATGGCTCAGTCACATGGCTGGGGCAACAAGTGAGGTAGTGGGGCAGATGTGGAATGCCATGGTTGGTTCAGATGTGGGGTTACATGGCAGGATCACACCATTGCTTTGCATTGCCCATGGACTGCTCAGGAAGCTTTAGCAGGGCTTCTCCTTCCGTATAATCATTGGGTATAAAATGATAGAAAATGAATTCATTCAGCAATAAATGTCATCAATGGGACTTCCATGTCCATGTCCTGGAGAATATCCATTACAGTCCCAGCACCTGGAGGACATTTCTCACATGAAATATTTCTAGAAAAAGTTTTATTTTATTTTTACATGTAAAACAAATCACATAACAATACAAAAAGAAAATGAGAAGTGTATGATTCGTATGCAGCAAAGGGACCGCCCACTAAATTAGCTCCACCTACCCGGCCTAGCCCCTCCCATAGCATCTACAATATGAAAGACTTACCTGTAAAGGTGGAAGGTACTGACCTTACTACACCATCCTATCAGTGAGAGCCATTCATCCTTCAGGGAGGAGCAGGTGAAGGGTCATGAAAGGTCATTCAGTAAGAGCGCCCACCCCCGAGGTGCCCCCTTATGTATGAGCGCATTCTACCCTGATGGATGGAGAGGTCACCCCCAGCAATATGAATGGGGGAGGAGGGTAAATATAATTCCAACTGTGCATACAGAGAACAGATACTGAGAATTACCCCCGGGGTACGGGACAAGAGAAGTGCTACTGTGCAGAGTCCATACATACAGAGGGTACAGGACAAGAGAAGTGGTACTGTGCAGAGCCCATACATACAGAGAACAGATACTGAGAATTACACCCGGGGTACAGGACAAGGGAAGTGGTACTGTGCAGAGTCCATACATACAGAGAACAGATACTGAGAATTAAACCCGGGGTACAGGACAAGGGAAGTAGTACTGTGCGGAGGCCATACATACAGATATTCTGGGAATATTTCCATGGATTCCTGGAATGGTCACATACAAAGGTCGGATGGGTTGTGGACATATTGGGGAGCGGATGATGTTGGGGTTTGATGTGCTCAGTGATGGAAGTTTTCATGGATGGAATGGAGGAAGTATTACTGAGCTGTATGACATGTCTCTATTATTGCCCTGATAGATACATTGGGGTATATTGGGGTCACACTCACCCATAAGGAGGATCCCGCTGCTTGTGGTCATCCTGTGGATCTCGGTAATTACTGCCTGGAGAATGACAGAAGTCTCTTCTTATATTTCCCCTCCTCCGTCTGGTGTCCACACACTTCCTTATATGACTTCAGCTTCAATTTTTCAGTTGCACCAGCAGAGCCACCACAAAGAGGAAACCAACCAAAGTGTGATAACACGAATATAAATTCCATGCTAGGTGGGATGATCTGTAAAGAGGACCTGTCATAGTGCAGCTCAGAACCTCTGACATCCCAGCCAACTTGTTTTATATTTTCTATACAATAATGAAAGGTTTATAGTTTGGTTTGCGCTCCTGGCTGTGCCCCCTTCAAGAGATTTTCCCAACTTCCTCTTTGGTAACGGGTGACAGATAGGTGAACAGGAAGGTGGAGAAATCTTTCCAATGGAGACATAGACCCCGGTAAATTCCTGGTACCCCATCCACACACCTTCCAAATGTTAAAAACATATTATGAGCGGAGTTGGGTTTATACTTGCAGCACTTTGTCCATATTGAAAGGCAGAGGGGTCTTTAGGTTTCTATTATGCCAGCTTGATCCTGCCAGTAAGGTTATAACAGAGGCAGGAAGGTGGGGTAAATTTCAACATGTGATTCATGACCTGGGAGCTAAACCAAGTCACGGATCTCTTCGATTCCCGAGAACCCCGCAGCAATATAACCAAACCACCTACCTTACAGCGAGAACCTGAAGGTGATGGATGCAGAATATTTGACACTGAAAGGTGGGGCTATTATTTATATATACCCCAATGAATATCAGGTATTTTTTGGTTGAAGCCTTCCCATTTATTTATTTGTTATAGACATACAGAAGAGATATTTTACAAGGTACTGACTGCAACTCTACAACTTTCATCACTATCCATAAATAAGAGGAGTGTTACTTCCACATCCATGGGACTGACACGTAGCACGGATACAAACCCTACGTCCGGGCCATGTTATGTCTTATCATGAAATTCAATATGAGGATGTTGTATTCATGACATATATCATTTTATAATTTGATTACTTCCATCACCGATTGTAATAATGATTATCATTTCTGTGGTACTTGGGTCTGATGAAGCAGAGAGTGACCTGTGAAACGCGTTAGCATTATTTACCTCTCATTCATGTATGACGTTGTACACTATAAGTCTGTTTTTATGGATTTTTGTTGTTGTTGTATACTTGTGTGTTATTGTGTTACATTTTTAACAGATATTATTTGTGGTATATATTTATATACTCAGGACAGACCCATTCTTTGGGGCCAAATACTCAACATTAATGAAGGGTGTATAACACAAGTATATTTATCTAAATATCATCATTTTATAATGCTTGATGAACACAAATTATTCATCACATATTTCCTCAAAAACCTCATAGTGCTCAAACCAAATCACGGTGCAGAGATCAGAGTAGCCCCAAAGCAGGCATCTTCTGTGGTAGCTCTGAGTGCTCTGGGAATCCTCTGTTATGTAACAAATGCTCCCGGGGCCACACACATCTCTTCTTGACGGGTGTGCTCTGATTGGCAGGCAGAATCTGTTTGTGGCGGAAAAAGGAGCCAGACAAAACACGGAGAAGGTTCTTATCGTCATTACGGAGGGGGAAAGCATCGATGATGATACCTCGTTCACCGAGTCCATCGGAGAAGCGGAGAGACGCCAAGTGCGACGATTCGTCATCGGGGTACCGCAGTTCGGGTTTTTATGTATCGGGAGGGGGTTTATTGTTGGGGGTTTTATTATTAACTGAGATTCATCTATAAGGGTCACTTCTCCCCATCCCCCACATGGGGGCAGTTTTATGTTTCAGGTGTGTATCCCTTCCACACCTTGATCAGGCTATACCATATTATGCTTTATTAGTTATGGCTGCAGCAAAAATACAATCAATCCAGAGCTGTATTTACAATTGGCAATTTTTTTAATATTATAAATGTATCTGACAATTGCAAGATTTATTCTTTATGGAGCTTTTTAATGATTTCTTTAGCTTTGTTCTTACTGCACAATAAGAGGACCAAAATATTTTATAGAATATTATGGGGTACAGAACGGAAACAATGATCCTGCTGACCCGATAACTTTAGAACCCCAGAACCTCTGATCCATCCACCCGTCCATCCATAATATTCCGCTCACTGTCCTCTCATTGGTCCTTAGGTGGGAAAGGCGTTCAACACACCCAATGCCTATCAGGAGCTGGTCACTATCGCCTCCCCGAAGGCCCAGGATCACCTCCTCCGGGTCAGTGACTTCTCCGCCCTGCTAAATTTCCAGAGGACGCTGCAGGAGAAAATCTTCGCCATTGAAGGTAGGATGGGGAGGGGAAATTACCCTTATAGGGTATAGGAGGACCCCGAACAGGGCTCATCTCTGTGCCGAAAATGCCCCACTACTGACACAGCTCAATGTAACCCCAGAAATACCCCCCGGACCACAAAATACTGAGACCCCAAATAACTCACCACCCCTTATTCATTCTCCCAGTTTACCTCTCTTTCTTCACCTCTCACCCCCCCACTTCTCTTTCTTCACCTCT
>NW_027318315.1:5500-6547 GCF_032062135.1 Pyxicephalus adspersus
ACAATTTCCATGTCTATGTCCTCCAGGGGAGCACCATGTGGGGTACCGGGAACCGGGAGTGCCATTACAAATATCTCTTCTCCTTCCACAGGTTACGCGGTCCAGCAGGTATAATTGGACATGGTGGCCATCGGTGCACCAAGACACCAACATCTGGGCAGTGTCTTCATCTACAAGAAGCATCCAATAACTCTGGAATGGAGCCAGGCTGCTGCATTTACCGCCGACAAGGTGACACAATAGAGTCAGTTCATGGGCACCACATTTAGGAGAAGCAAGTGGATGGGATTGACAGGAAAAGTTGGGGGAGGGGTGCGGGGGGGGATCAGGGAATCTTATTTTTGGGAAACACATTCTGAGATGTCTCTTCCCAGATCTTCTTCATTTGTGTAATTTGTCTTTCTAGATTGGGTCATACTTCGGGTCTGCGCTGAGTGTTCTTCCTGTGAATTCCACACAGTCTCTTCTTGTGGTTGGAGCCCCAACATATTACTCTCCAGAAGCCCCCGGTGGGCGAGTTTATCTGTGTCCTGTCACCGAGGTGAGACGGCTAATCAATCATATTCTAACCCTCTGTCTGTACTTGGTGTAAGTTCCAGAAAATCAATTTAGAATTTTAGGCTTGGTTGCAGTTATTTTAGTTATTTTCCACAATCATGGTTTCATTATCAGGCCCCCCAAGAAGATCTCTAATGCCAATTGTGGTCTCATTGTCTCATGGTGGTCATTGTGGTCTCAATGTGGTCATTGTGGTCTCGTTGTGGTCATTGTGGTCTAATGGTGGTCATTGTGGTCTCGTTGTGGTCATTGTGGTCTAATGGTGGTCATTGTGATCTCGTTTTGGTCATTGTGGTCTCAATGTGGTCTCGTTGTGGTCATTGTGGTCTCATGGTGGTCTCGTTGTGGTCTCATGGTGGTCATTGTGGTCTCATGGTGGTCATTGTGGCCTCATGGTGGTCTCCGGCAAGTTGCCTTCACGTTGTCACCTCTAATTTCCTGTAAACCTGACAGTGAATAAGAGTACACGGTGCAGAGATCAGAGTACAC
>NW_027318316.1:0-6547 GCF_032062135.1 Pyxicephalus adspersus
GCATTGACTGGCCTACATAACAGGAAGCTCCTGCAAGAATGCAAAGTTTTACAATGGATTACTGCACATAACTGAAAGAAATATACAAAGCACCCAATATTCAATTAAGAATACACATTCCTCATGTATTTAGACAATATGTGCTTAAGATTCAATTTTAATCATTCCTTACACTATTTAAAACCAAAAAGAAAGTGTTGGCTTTACAAACATTTAACTAGTAAAATAAAAACCTATGTTAGATACGAGCTGTCAAATAGGGTCATATGCCAGAGGAAAATGGCACATTTGTGTAGTTGGCAATCACAAATGCAGATTGTAGTAAACAATCATAATTTACTAATGAGCAAAGATTTTCTACTTGAGATTGGAAAGAAAATTTTATTTGGTACCTTTACAGCTTTTATCGCACTTAAATCAAGTAGAAAAAAAAAAACATAAAAGCTGGCTTTGAAGAGGACTTTAATTTTAGTTTATTAAACCATTGGGTAACTACACTGTTGTATTTTCACAGTGAAAAGAACAGCACTGTTACCATGCTGAAAATAAACGTCAACAGTAAGAATATGTTACTGTCAGATAAACTATATAAGCTGTTTCAATATTATTTACAGACTGCGTAATGTGAGTCTTTTTCTGTCTTTGATGGAAGTTCTACTGTACTTTAGGCACATATGCAGTGTTTCCTGGGTAGTGTTAGGGTTTCAATAACACAGCTCAACAAAATAAAAATGTCTTCACTTGCCAAAGATTTTTCAATATATTTAGTGTATTTTAGGTCTGCTTCATCGAGAAATTACATCAGTTTCATTGAATTGACTCCAGTTCTTGAGATACAGGAATTCGGAATAGATGATTTTACCAACAACAAATGTTAACACAGCATATTATTATCAATCTTTATTTACACCGATGTTTTGCATTTTATATATTAAATGTAGAAATATTTTCATGAAACTTTCATTTGCTTTCTTTTTATTCATACATTTTCTTTTTTTACAGAAATATGAGCTATTCAAGAAGTTGTTTAAATCAGTGGTGGCCAATCGGTAGTCTGCAAAAATTTTTAGGGGTCTGCAGCTCTGGCTCGCGCACCTCTGAGCAGGGTCAGAAAAAGGACCACACTGGGGGGGACGCACCGGCCAGAGCCGCGGAAGATGTCCCTGTACAAGTCCCCGGCTTACAGACTACTGCTGAAGCCTTCAACGTGATTGTCCTGATCATCAGTATAAAAGGAAATTATACAGAGTTCTCCAATTACTTCTTTGTGAGTAGTTCTGTAAATATACTGAATACAGAATATATTGACATTAAGTATTTCATTAAGTAATTTTGTATATGTAGGCATATCTAGTTTAATTTTGCTTAATTTTCATGTTCCATTAGTTTTCTATAGGGTTATTATTGAGGTCATTATTTCAAAAACTAGAGCCAATCTAGCAAAAATATTACCATATTTGGAATCTGTGCATCAAACATAACCTAAAATGATTTTATTCTGTTAGGCAAGAAAATGTTTGTTGACCAATATAATTATTGAACATCACTGCTAACAGTTCGTTTTTTGACGCAAATATGCATCAATGTTCTTTGTATATTACATTGTGATAACCTTGGAATACGTATGAGGTTTGACTTTTATCTGCTTTCATAATACAGATTCCAGTGCTGCAGTCTAAAACACTTCTAAACTGTGATGTTGTTACCGCTTTCACAAACAGGAACAAAGTAATATATGGGCTGACTGTTTCATTTATAAGGAAAGAAGAACCAGATTGTTTACTAAGGGAAACATTTACGGAAGCATGATTATTATTTACGATGATACAATATCCAGGAAGACTACAGTGATTTTTTATGACAACTTTTCATTTCCAGAAAAAAATGGTTTAATATCAAACAGATTTTTTATTTTGCAGTTAGTTCAGAAGGAGAATATCTATTCAAGTGAATTGGAAAACCTGTATTGATAAATGTGATGTTTTTAAAATGCCTTTGCCTATTACTTTAACATTATAAGCAATTACTTGTTTTGGGAGAACATTAATAATACACTAAGCACAAAATCACCTGCTGCCTTTGGTTTTTTATATTTGCGTTATTGTGCAGAATATTTTGAGCCATAACAGACTTCTTGCAGAGTAATGACTATGAATTTGATTTTCTTTTGTTTAGAAATCTTGTTTTTTTCCCTATTTTTCCCTTCCTCTGTAACAATAAAAATATTTGTCATGTTCACATTACCTTCGCCATGATCCAGTGCTGTCCCTAGCTTCCTCCTCCCTCAGTGCAGTTCGCAGTTGGCACTGTCATTCCGTCCATCTCCTGGAGGCCGCGCCTTTTATGCCCCTCCCCTGGGGGTGCAACAATACACAGGGTAGGCCTTTAGGATCTAGCAATAACAGTATATTCAGGACTAACCAGCGTTTTTTATAGTGATAAAATGCCCCTTGCTGCTGGAGGAAGAAGAGGGAGTGCTGGTGTTGGAGGGGCTTTCAACACTCTTAGTACTCCTTTTAATAGCTCCCAGGCTATTGCAAGCATTGATGTGGCTCTTAAAAGGAGTTAGGAAAATATCAAAATGCGACTGCATTAGCATGCCAATATGTGAGTCCCTATGATGTCCATGATCCAGGTAGCTTGTATGGTACTCACCTTTTGACCCTTAACATCTCCTCCCATTCCTCTTGAAATAAAGACTTTCCACACATATATGGTCAGATGGCTGCAAGCGGACATTTATTACTTAAAAAATTTTAATGATAACTTTAAATAACCACAATTTTTTTTAGCTCTGGTCAGAAGGGCTAGAATGGACAGTGGTAGGGGATTTCATTTCCAGACTGTGGACAGATTTACCTTTATAGGCAAATATCCCAGAGATAAGATACCCTGAACTAATAACACAGATAGAAAGCTGCAATTTGCTCTTATTGCTGTTACTGACATAGAATTGCTTTTCTGTACACCATGGGCCTGATTTATTAAAGCTCTCCAAAGCTGGAGAGAATACACTTTCACCAGTGAAGCTAGATGATCCAGCAAACCTGGAATGGATTTCTTCAATGTCAGTCGCTATTTGCTAGCAAATGCTTTGAATCCTGGACCAGATCCATCCCAGGTTTGTTGGATGACCCAGCTTCACTGGTGAAAGTGTATTCTCTCCAGCCTTGGAGAGCTTTAATAAATCAGGGCCCATGTGTGATGATGGATTACTTTTGCAAACATAAATAAAATGTAATTTTATTGTTTTGTTTTTATTTCTATAGAAGATGTTTTCCAGTTTCATCAGTAATATCCCACATGCCTACATATTATTATTATTATTATTATTATTATTAAACAGGATTTATATAGCGCCAACATATTACGCAGCGCTGTACATTAAATAGGGATTGCAAAAAAAAAAAGATGTACAGCTTAAAAACATCGCCAAGTTTTAAAAAGGATTTGTAGGTTTCAATGTTGTCCTATATTCATCACAAAATGTCTTTCTCCCTATCAAATTGTTTTTTTTTTTTTGTTTTTTGTTTCTTATTATTAATGTTCTTATTATTTTTAATGCTGTAATGTTTTTCTTTGTTTTTTTTGTATTGGTAAATGTCCCACATAGATGTTATCTGCTTACCATTTCTTTTTGACAATAGTCCGCCTATTAGCCAGAAAAACTGCCATCATTTAGGTGGAAAATACATTTTACATAGAGGGGTTTGATGGTGCACTGAGATTCAACAAAAAATGAGCACCCAAAGCTTTACTAAGCAGTGAAGGTGGGAGAAAATACAAAACAACACAACAAGGTCACATTTTAAATAATTTTTGGTTGGATAATGAAAGCATATATCATCTGTCAGAAAACTATTGGATAGACAGGTAGTAATAATATAAAATATTGATTGATTTTCATTTGCATATAATTCAGTAAAGAGCTTACAGATGCCCAATGTTTACTGTTCATGTTTGCAAGTGTCTCTTTCCAAAATCAGTTAAAAAAATGTAAAAAAATTCCAGTATTTAGTAATTTACAAAATAATATTCTTCCAACAGTGTTGAAAAAAGAATGAATAAATAAAAAAAAATCAGTGTTACTTCATGGCAGCCAATGACAGTGAATGACCAGATCTAAGCAACAATATATACATTATAGACTAAAATCCACAGGGGAAGAAGAAAACCCTGCACAATCAAGCTTACAATCTAAGAGTTAGGGGAGCATAGTATGCAAAAGGTGAGAAAAACGGAATGGAATCCTATTAGTAATAGTTCTAAGAGAAAAACAAGTGGGCAAGTGTGTTTAAAGAAGATGGGCTTTTAAAAATGTGTTAAATATAGTTGAACATTAAAATATATATACTAATATGGTCAGCTGCCGCAGTTCGAGGTGTCCAGTGGCTGGAGACACAGATGCAGGCTTTGGGGCCAGGGCTGGAGCAGGAGAGCCAGGCGGAATCGCAGCGCTCCAGGCGGGCACGGCGGTCCAGGCCGCCGGTGCACCTCAGTCCCAGTTTAGCCCCTGGGGTCCAGCGCCATCTTAGAAACCCCAGCAGGGACCCTCCGAGCCCCCCTGCGCGAAGACCGCCTGTGAGTTGTGGGCGGACCGGGAGGAATCCTCGGCGAAGGCGGGACCCCCGAGCAGCAGCGTCCCCGGGTCACCCTGTCCGTTCCCAGTCTGCTCGCTGCAGGGAAAAGGAGCATGCGGCCAGTCCCCCTGTGCTATCCAGTGGCGGCAAGGAGGCCCGGTGTGGGAGTGTTCGGCGGGCGGGACCGGACAGTGGTCCGTCTGCGGTCGGTCCTCAGGTGAAGAGGAGTACATCATTGGTGGCGTCCAGTGGAAGAAGGCTGGTCTTGGAGGAGCGAGAGGCAGGAGCGTCCATTCCCGATGGGATCCACCGCAAAGTGAGGCGAATGGAAGTTGCAGGCCGCACTTCCGTTTTTTCCCGGCGCCCGGAAGTGACGTCAGATTGCCGCGACCGGAAATTCAAGAGAATGCGGAAGTGGAAGAAGATGCGGTGACACAGGGGGACATCCGTTCGGAGGGCGAGCTGTCGACATCAGAGGTGGACGCGGAGGACAACGCTTTCGCAGACCGTGCGGCTGCAAGGCAAGGGACGCTTTAAACATGAGTGCTCGGTCTGTGGGGGAGCCCACGCAGCCGTGCGCTGCGTTGCCAAGGGTAGGGGACGGTTTGGGGAGCCTGGGGGAAAAAGGGAGGACGCCAGTGAGGCTGGAAAAAATGTGCCCCTTTCTCGATAGATACCCGGATAGGGTGGCGGCTCGGTTATTGTGGTTTGGTTTTTCTGATGGTTTTCATATTCCGTGTAGTTTGTCTATTTCCCCCCCCCCTGATCTAGGAATTTGCATTCAGCTTTGGCGCATGCAGGGATAGTGACGGAAAATCTGCGGAAGGAGGTGGAATTGGGCCGCATGGCGGGTCCTTTTGCCACCCCTCCGCTTCCTGGTTTGGTTGTGTCCCCGTTGGGAGTGGTGCCTAAGAAGCCCCACAAGTTTCGGATGATTCATCATTTGTCGTACCCCAAAGGGGGGTCGGTAAATGATGGGATCGATCCGGCGTTGTGTAGAGTATCTTATACCTCGTTTGATGCAGCGGTGGCGTTGGTGCGTGCGGCGGGCCAGGGTTGTTTAATGGCAAAGGCGGATGTTGAGGTGGCTTTTCGATTGTTGCCCGTGCATCCGGGTAGTTTTTGGCTACTCGGTTGTGAGTGGCAGGGGGCCTTTTTTGTGGATAAGTGTCTTCCGATGGGTTGTGCCATTTCATGTGCGTTTTTTGAAGTTTTTAGTTCCTTTTTAGAATGGGTGGTGCGAGACGTGTCGGGATTGCATTCGGTTATCCATTATATGGATGATTTTTTGTGCGTTGGTCCTCCAGGTTCTAGGGTTTGTGCTAATCTGTTGGGTACGTTGCAGCAGGTGGCTGAATGATTTGGGGTTCCGTTGGCGGCTGAAAAAACTGAGTTGCCACGGACGGTTTTGAGTTTTTTGAGGATTGTGTTGGATTCTTCTGCGATGGAGTGTCGGTTGCCGGATGATAAGGTGGAGGGTTTGCGGATGGTGGTGCGTAGGGCACATGGCTTGCACAAAATTCGTTTGCAGGAGTTGCAATCCCTGTTAGGCAAGCTGAATTTCGCTTGCAATATTATGCCGATGGGGAGAGTGTTCAGTAGGCGGTTGGCGGCTGCTACGGCTGGTGTTCGCTCTCCGCGGCATTTTATACGGTTGACCCGTGAATTGCGGGAGGATTTGAGAGTTTGGATGCGGTTTTTGGACTGTTACAACGGGAGAACGCTGTGGATGGCGGAGTCAGTGTCCAATGTGGCCCTGGACCTGTATACAGATGCGGCTGGGAGCATGGGTTATGGGGCTTATTGGGTAGGTCACTGGAGTGCGGAGGTCTGGCCTGATTCGTGGGTGGAAGCAGGGTTGTGTAAAAATTTGGTGTTGCTAGAGTTGTTTCCCGTGGTGGTGGCTTTGGCAATCTGGGGGAAGGACCTGGGTAATCGCAGGGTTTGTTTGCATTGTGACAACATGT
>NW_027318317.1:0-6540 GCF_032062135.1 Pyxicephalus adspersus
TATGTATTTAAAGCCTACTTTCCCTATTTCACTCACTTCTTCCAGGTTTATGACTTGCTTATCAGGGTGGCCCATCTAGAGGTCCTACACAAACACTCCTATATCTTAACTTATTTTCCTTTTTCTTTTATTCCTATTTTTTCTCCTATATCTTGGCATTCCTTATTATAAATCCTTCCAGACTCTTCTTGACCCACATTGTTTAAATGCATATAATGCAATCCCAGACAGAATAACTATACCCACTGATACACTCCGCACACATATTACCATTCTCCCAAAGGAAAGTATATAGCACACTGTTTGTTTGAGATACCGATTTCACTTTTAAATTGTGATCTAAAACTTTTTGCAAAAATGAGTGACCCTTGCATCTTCTCTAATACACCTGGACCAAGTTTTTTTTTACCTACTAAAGAAGCTCGGGACAACAAAATTTGGAATATTACCTTGGTACACTTTGCTAAAAAGAGAATGTACCCATGCTTCTCCTGTCTATTGACGCAGAAAAGGCATTTAACAGGGTAGATTGGACATTTTTTTTGTTCCACACTTCAATTTATTGGTTTACAACCTTCTATACTACGATGGCTATGAGCTTTGCACTCAGCTCCTTCCGAAACAGTAAGTGTTAATGGCATACACTCAGATCCATTCTAGATCTCCAATGAGTCCAGACAGGGATGTCCACATATTTCCATACTTACACTGCAACCCTTTCTCTGCACAATTAGAATAAATCAAAAAGTTCAAGGAAATAAAACTCCTGATCCCATCACAAGGTTGCTGCTTTTGCAGACAACCTCCTATTCCTCCTTACAAATCCGTTGACTTTTCTACCCAATCTGATGGAGGCTTTGAGGGAATATCAAGCCTTTTCAAACCAAGTCATTGATTTTGATAAATCATTGGCTCTTAGTTTAAAGATACCTTCCAATACACTTCAAGCTTTGCAACTTTTAAATGGGCAGCTGGTCAGATCCGCTAGTTAGAGATCTATATTACCTCTGATCCTGGGAAATTATTCCTGGCCAATTTTACACCCTTGCTGGCTTTTAGATCAGATATGCATAAGTGGAAGGACATGGACCCCTCTTATGGTTTGGTAGAAATAATATTTTGAAAATTACCATTATGCCATGTCTTCTTTATTTTCTCCAAGCACTTCCTATAGCTATACCATGCTCTTACCTGCGTAGACTGCATGTGGAATTTGCTTTTTTTTTTGCAGACTCTTGAGAGCATATCTGACAATATACCCTCTTTCCTCCAAAGAATAAAGAAGCCATAGGAATTCCAGATACTCTTATTGTGGTGCGGCACATTTAACTTGTGTGGTGGATTGATGTAGACACACTGAATACAAACAACATAGCCAGCAACTACCGGGAGATGAACTATAAATTCCACAGAACACTGGAGCTACACTTTACACTGCTGCTATCCCTAGGTCTCAAACAGGTGCTGGAGATGCCAAACAGGAGACAGAAATTGAATTCATATTTTTCGGTCCTGCCCTAAATTAGGAGACTTTTGGAATCAGTTATGTAAATATGTTTACCGACTAACTGGCCTCCACTATTACTGGCGTAGGGACCCGTATCCACTTCTCTTTCATTTGAACACCCTTTCTTACAAAAAAATATAAAAAATCCCATCAATTCATCTGGTCATTGCTGCAAAAACTTGTATTGCCCCTCTCTGGATAAACACTAACCCACCCGTGACTTAATAGTTCCACAGAATTACAATATTTTGTGTACGGAGCCTCGATTAAAGGAACCACAAACGTTTTAACCAGACATGGTTCTCCTGGCATGACTTCACCTTTTCTGTTAAATAAAAGCCTATAATGACCGCTGATTGAATATAACAATCTTGATTAGGCTACCTGGTAATTTATCCTACTGGTGATTAGCCCATATCCCCCCACCCTCCTTCTCGTATAAAATATACATAAATATATCAAATATATATAAAGAATTTTAAAATATCAACTGTTGCTATTTCAAAAACTTTAAAAGGAGCAAGGTCTCTTGCCAGTCTCCCATGTCTACAAACAGTCTTGAGCTTTTGAACTTTTGGCATGTGCATGGAATATCAGCCTCCCAACATGGTTCCTTCCACCAGCTCCTACATCCCTACTGTTTGGTTGAAACCAATGAGACAATTGGAATACATGGGTATCCAACACACTCTGAATTGTCTGATGCAGAATATTTTTTAATAATAGTATAATTTTAAGACAATTGGGTTAGTAATCATGGGCAGCAAGTAAATAGTGAAAATTTCCTTGCAGGCCTGACTTCTTTTTTTAAGTTTTCTGAATTAGTAAAATAGTTCTTTTAGGAGTGGTATAGTACAGTATATATATTATTTTAAAAAAAAGGCTTAAAAAGGTAGGGACATTAGACTGAGTGGCAGTTAATGACATGACTATGGACTTTATAATGAGCTGTGAAACATGGTGCTACATAAATACAACAAAATAATAAAAAAATCGACCACTGACCTTATATAGAAAACTTTCATCCTATTTATTGAAGGAGAAGAAGAATACCAAAGATCAAAACATTTCCCTGCTTAGACCCCAGCTGAAAAAGAATTTTCATGCCAGAAAGTAGTAACCAAAGGCTAATGTAACAACAAAGTTTTATTCTATATAGAACACAGATATCTACCTTTATTATCTAATTATTATGCCTTGACAAGGCGTGCTTTCACTTTTTGCTCCTTAAAGAACTACATGCAGAGCTGCTACTTATTTAATAAGGATCTATTTATTTATTATTTTATTTTTAGTATCAAAGAGTTTGTTCTCTATGTCACTGCATTTTTGAATTTCATGGACATTTGCTAACACTGTTCATTCATGTTGTAACAGCAATACCTATGTAATATTATATCATTTTATATGTTTCAGGTTATAACTAACCTGCCATATGTACTAATCAATGGCATGATCCCTCTTCACCTCCCTTCTCTAGCTAGGAGGAGAGCTGGGACATTTGTATGCAAACAACCCAACAAATGGTGAAGTCACTTCCAGTTGAGCTTCTTATATTGATCTCCACAACTTCTGAACTTGTGAGGAGACTTTCAAGAAACTGGATCAAGAAATAAAAGTCTGTAGTGTTTTGCTAAATGTTTTTGTGATTTTTGTAACTGTAGTCAGCTAATGTAATTTGCTGTTTGACTTGGCTTTAGAGAGGTAGAGTGTTTTACCTATCGAAATAGCAGGTGTTGGGGTTCTGGTGGTACATGCGGGGAGAACTGGTATTTTGTTCCTATATCATTGATGTCCTGTGAGGATGTCACCAAAACAAGTTCTATTTCTCTCTCTTCAGGCTTTGGGCCTAGGAGAAGATGCAAGAATCAACTCTTAATACATTCCTGAAGCCATGTATGGAGTCCACCACAAAAGAAGAGAAAGTGATTGACTAGATAAGTGGGAAACATATGCAGAAACCTTTTCATGTCGTTTGAACAAAAATACAATACCACTAGACCCTTAAATTGCCAAGGATCTAATAAACAGTCTGGCCAGCAAAGTCTACGATAGAAAGATTAAAGAGGTACTAGAAGAAAGGTTCAGCCTGATCCAATGTTTGAGACATTTTGGGGTATCCTAATCTACATCTTTCCCTACGTCTCATATGTGCAGCAATCCTGCAGAAGGATCCAATATCAAAGTAAAACTAAATCAAAGAGGAGTTCTTAAAAGTTTTTTTAATATGTTAAATAATAGTTGTTGGATTTGTAGTTATTATAACTAAACTTTGTTGTTTTCAAAACGTATTTTTTGCTTTAAAAACAAAATTTTAAATATTTTTTTTTGTGGCTAATGCTATGATTGGTGTGTTATGCTGTTAGGTTTCTTTAGCATATAATTAAAATAAATAAACATTTTAAATCTTTTTTGTTTACATTTTTCCCCGTTTTAAAATCATTGGTATTTTTTCTACTGCAGAATTTCTATGAAAATTTTAAAAATATTTTAGAAATATTTTGAACAATATCAAACAGATATGTTTTAATAAATGCAAAACAGATCCTCCTATTTGTCCTAAATAATTATATTTTAAATTGTTACACTTGGATTGTTACACATCCAAGGGTATTATTACCTCTTTATTATCTTACCTCTAGCATTTTCTATAGGGCTATGTAAGCCAGCCTGTACTCGGATGCCCCCAAAGTCTTATGAACACTATTCTAATATCTGGAAGAGCAGAATCTGAACAGAATCTGATATCAGGAGAGTACAATTTAAAAGCAACAATAAAAACTTACCAGAGATCAATACTAGACGACAAAAGGTTCAAGCATCAAATCCAATTCATATTACAATCAGCAGTGTCAGACAAGCCAAGGTCATGGTGGGCAGCAAAGATCCAGGACGTAGCAGGAGTCAGCAGCTGCAAGGCAGAAGTATAAAGCTTTGCCAAATCAGGTTTGCTTTAGGCCATTTTATTAGCTTTAAACATTGAAAAGGCAATATTGTGTTTTGAAACTCCTGCTTGCCTGTTTCTGCAACGTATTACGACGTAGGCTCAAGAATTGTAAGATACAACCATTGTATTTACTTTGCCCCTGACTAGGCATTAGTAAAGTAAAAAAAAGGGCATGTGAAATTTGAAGTTTTAGTGGGCATACATTAGAAATGCTGTTAGATTTGTATTAGTGGTGGTCAGATAGTTCCGATACATCTCGGATTGGAACAATGTGAGTTCCATTCCAGTATTACTATACCTGTCATTGAAGTAGGCTGCCAGACAACATCTGTCATGGTCTGATGATGGGATTGACTGAGCTGCACTTTACCTAATATTAAAGATATGGGACAGCTTAATAAAAAGATATGAATGGCAACTATCAATCCAACCAGGTTTGATTTTGGTAGGAATTTTTGTGTTCTGCATATCTAGTTTTTATTACTGTGATTCTATTTCCTCATGCTTGTTGTCACCAGAAAAGGGTGCAAAGGGGAATCTTTTCAACTGGGATGGAATCAACATGAGGTTTTGCTGGGCCAAAACATCTCTCTGCTTCTGCTGCCAATAGGTACATGTCTATTTTGTTTAGATATGAATCCGACCCTGCAAACATTGCAAGTTTTTTACTTTCTGTTACTTTCTGTTTCCCACTTCCTACTTTATTCACATGATAGGGTCAGTTCTTTTTTTTTTGTAGGATAAAACCTAATGGTACATCAGTGAGCCATCCATATAAACCATAGAAACACAAGTCATGAAAGAAACACGCCCTATAAAAAGAAGGAACATTTGGCAGGTTTAGTGCCTATGTCAACAGGTTTTAGGTTGGCATCAGTTTGACATCTGTATGAAATGCTTCTGAGGTTATTCAGCATTGATTGATAGGGGCATTTGACTTGCCTTTGACCTCTACTGACCTGCATTTGACTTCTTCAAGCAGGTCTTACATTCTCATAGACTTGTATGTAAATGCAAAACCAATTTGAAAAGAATAAAAGTTTACACAGGCCTTTAGAATGTCATGACTGGCTAAAGAACTTTATATGAACTAGAAAGATAATTATATCTCTAGAAATTGAAGCTGAGTTACCATTTAAAGGTGAACTACAGGAATATTTAAAAGGTTCTATTGCAGTGGGGCTACATATCTGTTTAGGGGAAAAGTAAAAAGCAGATTTATTTACCTTATCCCCCACTTCCCCCTAAGTTAGCATCTTCCTTTCCTTCCAATACTCCAGATTGCGGGCTGGCCTTTAGCATTCTCACTCACAATGCCGGGCTACTGGTCCTGTATTGTAGGTAATAATGTCATGTCAAGTAAATAAAAGTTTGGTTTTTTTTTACCTCCCCTCCCTCTCAAACAAAATTGATCATTTACCCCACTGAAAAATGTGTAGCCTATAAGGTGGATCAGACACTTCCCCGAAACAAGTTTTGCTACAATGTTACCTTAATGTTATTTTTATCAAGAAGGTTTGAAAAATGTTTTCAGCGTTATTTTGTGCTTTTAGAGAGTGACTTGATTACATTGTAGGCTTGAGCTTCTAATGCAGGCTGTACTAGTCAGCATGGCAGAGATTAACACACATGCTGAAAAATGCTTCACTAATAGCTTAATTCGGATAATGCTCAGCAATCCACCAGGGAAAGCAGGAGAGATTATACTCCGAATCAGACATGGCCATAATATGGTATATTGCTTAATAGGTGGATATAAACTGCAACTCGATGATATAGTGATTAACACTGTCCAGTGAATTTAAGTATCAACATATATAGAACATACATAGAGTTCATAGAGTTAGGCTAATTTCCTCATGCTCTGATTCTATTAAAATGTTGTTACTGATCCAGGATATATATATATATATATATATATATATATATACTCTAACATGCACACACAATATCAAAATAAATATATATATATATATATATATTGTGTGTGCATGTTAGAATGAATGTTGCCACTAGAACAGAAACTGAAAGGTGCTGAAAGGGATCTCACTAATGAGGCCAAAGGAATACAAAAAAAAGGGGGTTA
>NW_027318318.1:0-6536 GCF_032062135.1 Pyxicephalus adspersus
AAAACCTACAGTTTAGTGGGGAGATGATGCTAAATGTCAACATCGGTTAGAATATGGGAAGTATCTTTAGACACTTTTTTTCGTTCTGCAGAATTCAGTTCAGAAGCCTTTAGGCAATTGAATGAGCTTAGCTGGAAGAAATATTACTTTACAATAGGATTTGGACTTATATTTAAATAATTCATGGTTTTGTGTGTTTATATAAACCTAATGTGTGCAGTAGGTAGGCGGTTTTACAGATCATATTGAAAGGCTCTTTAGAAACAGTTTATCCTTAAATATTTGCTAGCAGCAAGGAATAACAGTTGATAATAGTTAAAGTTACCTTTCACTGGTTTGCAATAAAGCCATAATAGACCGTGTGACTCTTACATGACTCCTACATGATCCATGAGGCACACAGGATCTCCTATATCTGTCCATGTAAGGATTTATGTGTAAATAATAACAAATCTGATTTGTTTGAGTTTGGCAAGAGGGGGGAAAATTATTTGTTTTTACACTAATACAATACCCAACAGCTTGATTCAGTCACCCGACTAAAAGAGTTTGCTACAAAGATGCTGCATCAAAAAGATGTCTAAACCTGCAGTCACCAACCTTTCAGACCTCACGGACCACTAAATTCATAATTTTAAATCCCACGGACCAATTATTTTACCTTTTTTAAAAAGATAAATACACTTGAAAAATAATAATCATCCTAATGGTGCCTGACAAAGACTTGTTACTGACCACTGGTCTAAACCATTAGGACAGAATGAGACAATTGCCTACTGTCCTGAGAGCACAACAAAGAGAACACCAATGAACAGAAAATAACATAGCAACTAAAGCAAAATTGAAAAATTATGAACACAGAAAATATTTAATTAAACAAAAATAAGTCATATTTGCTGCTTAGTGTTGACATCTTAAAAAAAAAAAGAGTCAGCAGTAATTCAGATTTCAAAATGACCTGGTAGTCAGCTTTCATTCTTGATTTTTTTTATTTAGTCCAGTGTAGAAGTTTGGAGAGGACTATGGCAGTCCAATCAGAACTTGCTGACAATGGTGGGGATTCCAAGAACAGTGTGGGATTTGATGGGTCACAATATTGGAGCCAGGCAATAGGTTAGTGTGTAGAAACACTTATAAAAATGATTCTACAAATATTGTACATTTTTATAACTCCATCATGTTCTGTAGTATAAATTTTATTAGTTGTATGACAATTGTTTAAAGCTTGAGCATATCTGTAATTGTCTACATATTATGTATTTTCCAGTGTGTATTTTTTTTTAATTAATTTTAAAGCCAAGCTGCCGCATACAGGTTGTAGTAGTTTGCATAGTATGCACATCAAAAGTTCACTTGTTGTGGGTCACTGGATACTGAAGACAGAGGAATCGGCATAATGGCCAGACAACCGTAGTTTTCACAAAAATATTTACTAACCACAGGTTTCATTTTCCACACAGGCATCAAACTAGGATACCCAGAGTTGGAAGCATGCATGGCTCAACAAGCACTCAGCATAGTGTTTCATTTGTGATGGATGACTCAAAAGAACAAGATGCAATATCTTTTAGGATTAATGTTTTAGTTCATATTCTGCCTTTTTCTTTGGGCAGTAGAATGCAGAAGCCAATAATGGCAAATATTTAGGCCCCCAATTCTCATAAAAAATACAATGATTAAATATGAAAATGATTCAGAAAATATATTGGTGTTTTATCGATATCAATTTTTTTTTTATAGAGTCTGTTGCCAAATGTTAGAAGTATGATACTTTGTCCTTCAGGTGTAATGTGACAAATTTGCATTTCTTACCTACAATGAACTATTGTTCTGAAATCTGAACTGATTTGATGTGTTAAATGTTTCATATTTTGGTGTAATTATTGATTAGTTTAAAAGGGCTTTTTATGAAGGTTGTTCTGTAAAATTTGCACTTGGCCCCAATATTGTGCTGATTTGGGAAAAATAACATTTATGGCAATGCTAGGGGTACTTGAAAGGTTTAAACAGAACAGCAAACATTTATGAGGGGGAGGAGGGCTCTTACTTTAAAAATGTTGTTTTTAGCAATGAGGAATGCAGGTTGTGTGATTTCTGATATGTGCATGGGGTTTATAAACATTTCTTGTGAAGATCCGTACTAGTCCAAGACAGTGTGAGGATTACTAACTAAAAGGCGGGGAGGGCATTAAGAAGGTCTTCCATAGCATTACCAGGGAGAATATTTTATTGTTATTATTATTAGTAGTAATAAACAGGATTTATATAGCACCAACATATTACACAGCCCTGTACATTAAATAGGAGTAGCAAATGACAGACAGACAGACAGTGGCACAGGAAGAGGAGAGGATCCTTCCCCAAAGAGCTTACAATCAGAGGATTTAACTTAAATATTAGCAGCTAATATTTAGCATTTTTCTTCAAGCAGATATCTGCATCAGGGTATCTGGGCATATCATTGTGGACAGCAACCTCACATGGATAGGAGGTTTTCTGTAGCTGTAAAACTGAGGTGCCCCAACCCATGGATACAATATATTAAAATCATAATTGCATGAATGAGAAAACTTCTCTTGGAACTTTTTCGGGATACGGGAAAGCTTTTTTATTTTTTTACTTTAAAACATTTTTACACCAAATACTGAGAAAAAGGGAGGTTGTTGATTTCATTCAATGTGGCAAAGTGTATAAAACCGTGATTTCACTTAAGATCTAATTATGTCTCTTTGGAGCATTGTACTGCTCTGTACTTTTACGTCATGTTTTATTTCATATTTTTGGATTGTTGCTTGGAAATTCGGGAAAAAAAGAGAACATTCTGTTTTCAAGAATGAGCAATGTTTCTCAGACTCCTCAAACATTAAATGACAGTGCCAAGATGCAAAGGGAATTAAAGATTTTACTTTCCCTACAACATCCTTACTATAAAACTCTTACAACATCAATGTTGTTTTAAATGTAAGTCTGAATAAATATATAAAACGTGTACATATGAAGGATAAGAATAAATAGGGCCACTTTTTATAATGTATAGTGTAAAAAAATGTTAAAACAAAAATACACACAGTATTGTTTTTTTTTATCTTGATAAAGATAATGTTTTAAAAACTTTGTCTCTGGATAATGTTGAGGTTACTGTATATCTAAATAGTGGATCAAGTTTGACAAAGGAAAAAACCATATTTTGTGATCTCTGATAGCAAATTTGTGATTCATATGTATAATCCATATTTGAATGCCGATGTTTCATTTCAGAATATGATTTCAACATATTGATTCCCTTGAGCGAGAGCTGGTACAACATGCCCTTGCATAGTTGAAACATGATTATCTCTAGCATGCTAATTCTCAAAATAATTAGTGAAGGACTCGTGTATGAATGCCAAGTGATATTAATAAATGTATTTATAGAGTTATTTTTTTACAGCTGCCTTACCTGTGATTATAAAACCCCATCACATTTTATATTGGTAAATCTCCAATGCATTCTTACTGTATATTGCAATATAAAGACTTATTATATTGTATCAATAATATTTTTTTAATACAGTGTATATCATTTTTTGTATTTTTATCAGCTGCTGGTTTATTATGCCTACAGCATGAACACTTCTGTTAATTAGCCTAATATTGAATGCCTTTGCTTCTTTCAGACTTTTTATATAATTTTCTAGATATAATCACAATTTGTGGAAATAACAGATGTAATCACTCTGTAATTATCCTGTACAGTGCTTAATATGATTTGTTGACAACGGCAAAAAAGAAAATATATTGTGATTGTTTAAAAATCATCTAGAATCTACCTTTTGCTTGGGGTTATATATTAAACCATTCATTACCATTAGGTTTATGTTACAAAGCTGGGTTTAATTAAATGTTTTTCACACTGTAACAGTAAGGATTGGCAATTTTTCCTGCATATTAATTACATTTTGCATTGATTGCTTTCACTTGACGTTAATTGACCTGTTTCACAAATTTTCCATTGTGCCAAAATGTCCAGATCAGTTGGCTTTTCACAGGTGATACTGGATATGGTTGTCTTCATAGTGAGTACAGACAGGGCTTTTTTTTTTTTTTTTTGTCCAGAATATTAAGGCTTCCAGTGATGGCTGTCACCACCTATACATTTTATTCCGGCTAGTGATGTGGATCATAAAATGTGTACTTATGCAGGGGTCATCTTTGTTGCTTCCCCACACAGTTTGTGCTTTTATGTTGGTGGAATGGTGTACTGTAGAAAAACATGCCATGCTGTTGTTGTTCAGTTTTTAACACAGAATGTTTTTTAAAGCTGGATGGGAAGAAAATGTAGGCGGGTAATCCCCCAAAAACAGCCGGGTGGTAACTGAAAATTGCTGGGTGGTGCGCCTGGCTAGAAGGGGCTGGGGAGAACACTGTTGTTATTGGTCCTAGTTGTACTGGCTCTGAGTGAACCAACTGTCCCTTAGTCTCTCCACCACTAGCCTTGGTGTCCTTTGTGGAAATGATATATATTCTTGTTAGTGTGATACTTATATTGCAAGTAGGTATAAGGAGGAGACTCAAGATATTTGGCCTGGAGGCAAGAAGTTTAATTCCAGCGCTGAATGTATATCATCACATTAAAAGAAATACCTGGTCATTTCAAGTACACAACTTGAAATGGGTGGAAATTTTAGGAAAAGGGTGCTGTCAGCCCTTCTGAATAATCTAGTTGAAACTGATTTACCTTTCACACATCAGAAAATCCTGTCTTGAATTATAACAACATGAGAGGTTCCTCATATGGCTGTAAAGAACAAAGGAATTATTTATTCATTGAGTTGAAAGAGTTTACAATTGTTGCATGTTCTTTAAAATTGCTTATACTTTGCTTAAAAAAGAACAATGCATTTATTAATTTAGAAGAAAAAGTCCTCATTGATAATTAGTGTTTATGATATGAATTTATCTAAATTTCACTGGGGCAGAAATTTGCAAAAATATCTTCGGCAGGGACAATAATTCCATGTTCAAAAAAATTGGAATCCACTCAATTCCAACCTTTTTTGGAAAATACAATGTAATAAGGTGGCTTGATCTGTCCACTTTTTTCTTTCGGGATCAGATCAACAGGGTCTCTAATTCTTGACATCTATGGTTCAGGTTGGAGACTTGAAGAAGAGTCAACCCATTGAACAGATGACTGAGATCTAGGTACCGGGTCTGTCAAGCTTTTTTTATGCTACTTTTACAAAACATTGTTTTCCAATGTTTTATCCTATTTATGATAAAATATTACTAGACAGTACTGGCTGCTATCATTAAACACATCAGCAGTACCAAGGAAACAAATTAAATGTGCATTTCTATTTTTTTCTGCCACATCTGCTGTTAAATATCATGTTCTTATATGATCCATAAGCTGCCAGAAGCAACACAGCATTTTTAGTTTACTTCACAGGAAGAAGTAATCTTTATTCATTTCCAGACTCATTTCTACATGTTGCAACTGCAGTCCTCTCTAGTTACATTGTAATAATCATGTAGGAAACATATTTATGAAGTATTTACGGGTAAGGAAATCACATTTCACTGGTCTGCACAGTGATATTGCTGTTAATGGCAAAAATATTGTTTACAGTATTGTGCAATTTCTGTCTGAAGCTTTGAAATGCAAATAGAAATGTCTTCCCTTTTATTTACTGGTACATTACTTAGAATGACTGTTTCTGCATACTTTAGGCATGAATAATTCCTTTCACAAAATGACTGTTTCAAAAACCACATTTGCTTCTCATTTTGTTTCTCAACACCCACTCATAATAATTGTCTTTTTGTAGCTTTTTTTCAGCTCTTGTGTTTAAGAATATTGCAATCGGGAAGAATGGTAGATCTGATCACTTTGCAAAGAAAATATTTATTATTTTATTACAAACTCTTAGTTAAAAAAAATATATAATTACAGAATAGAAGGATTACAGTGGAAATCAGGTGGCTAAAATGCAGCAAACAAATGTTTAAATGTAGAATGTTCTTTATATGTCTGGCAGCCCTTTGTGTCAGTGTAAGGATAAAATAATTACTTTTATTGTTCATTACTGACAATAATTTCCTGGAAAATAGACATTGTGTTGCTTGTTTTCTGACTCACCCCTAAAGCAAAATGGGAAACCTTCATTAGTTTTCTTTAAAGTTGGATTATTTTATTTATACAAACCCAAATGTTAGTTGCTTCAACAAGGGTGTCCCTTGGTAGGTTGGTAGGTATGTAAATAATTTCTTATACAATATATGTATGAAGCAGGTTTGTAACACATTATGATGCTGATTATTGGAGTGTATATGATCTGAATATAGGCAAAATGGTAGACCTTCATTAGTTTTCTCTAAAGTTGCATTATTTTATTTATACAAACCCAAATTTTAGTTGCTTCAACAAGGGTGTCCCTTGGTAGGTTGGTAGGTATGTAATAAATGTCTTATACAATATACATATAGAGCAGGTTTGTTGCAGGATATTGGACCATATATGATCTGACTATAGGGGTGTATATGATCTGACTATA
>NW_027318319.1:0-6535 GCF_032062135.1 Pyxicephalus adspersus
TAAAAAAAACTATAAATAACAAAAAAAAAATCTGTTAAAAAAAAATAAAAAAAAAATTAAACATGTAATGTATGTGTACAGTAGCATACATAATATATATATATATATATATATATATATATATAATTATATATATTTTAGGAATATTTCTTTGTATTGAATTCAATACAAAATGTTTTGAATTTCCCGCCGATCCTCCCACCTGCACCGACGCATGTATCAACGTCATCGGTAAACCCCATAGATCTCGTCTCTGCACTTCGCAGCTGGGGATCGAGGAGGAAGGACGTGTCCTAACGGGGGACAGTGACAGAACAAGGTAAGTGGGGTTTTTTTAGTTAAAAAAACGACCCCAAGAGTGACTCGGGAATACCGAGTTTTGCATAGAAAATCCACCCCGAGTCACACTCGGGATAACAGCTACGCGGGTTAAAGTGTGACCTTTACAATGGCAAATATTTGGGTCAGCCCCAATTGGCCATTCAGTTTCTCTTTGTGAAGAATATGCAGACATAAGGAGAGTCATTGAGTTGTTGCAATATAACCAACACAATTGGGTCATCTGTGTTGACCTTCAAATGGTATGCTTCCTTCTTGGTCAGCAATGCAGATACACCAAGTATCCCTGTTATCTGTGCATGTGGGACATCAGAGCTCGTGAGAGGCATTGTATGGAAAAGAATGGGCCTCCAAGATCTGCTCTCAAACCAGGTGATCCAAACATTCTATATGGGCCACTTGTTGATAGAAAGAATATTATATTCTGGACTCTGCACATGAAACTGGGTCTGATGAAGCAGTTCGTTAAAGCTTTGCCAACTGACAGAGAATGTTTCAAGTACCTAATTTTGGCATTTCCTAGCCTGTCATTTGAAAAAATAAAGGCCGGTGTGTTTGATGGTCCACAAATTCGGCAGCTCATCAAAGATGAACATTTCATCAGGACAATGTCAGAAGTTGAAAAGAATGCTTGGTTATCATTCAAAGACATTGTCAAGGACTTGCTTGGAAACACATGAGCAAATAATTACACAGAAATTGTCCAGAAACTCTTTTTTAAGGGCTACAAAATGCTTGGTTACAATATGAGCATCAATGTGCATTTTCTGCATAGCCATCTTTTTAACTTCCTGGAAAACTTTGGTGCAGTCAGTGATGAGCAAGGTGAACGATTTTACCAAGATTTGAAGGTATCAGGGTAGATGGGATGTACATATGATGGCTGACTATTGTTGGAGCATCCAGGGGGATTGTCCTAACACTGGACACTCCTGGAAAAGCAATAAGTGTAAATTGTATCCTTAACCGCTTACCCAATTAATTTTTAAATGTTTTACTGTAAAAAAATGTCATAGAGTAACAATAACTCCTTTGTATGAACAAAAGAAATTTAAATAAACAGTACATTCAAGTAATTATTTTGTCATATTTTCATTGTATCCAAAATTTGTATGTTTTTTGACAAAAATGGAGGGTACCCTGTATCCTATAAACTGGATGTGATAGCAAAAAAACGGTGGGCATTTCTGGATTCAACACCCCAAAATTAGTAAAAACAAGTGTAAGATCTAACTCAACAAAAAATGCATTCCCAAGTGTTATCCATCCCCCAACTTTTTTCCATACATTATTTTAATTAACTCATCTTTTCATTAAGGGGTTGGAGGCAGGTAAAAATAGTCAAAGAACATTTTTGTCAAGGTGATTTCATTGACACAGCAAAATAGTAAAAATCTCAGTAGCAGATGGGAAAATCTCTGATGTGTACATATGGACACTTGTCCTGGTGACAGCTGTCAAAGGTTACATTGCCTCTTGTTTCACATCGGTCTGTGAGACAGAATGAAAATGAATCCCCAAAATGGAGATGCTGACAGCACAAACCCTGCTTGATCTGACCAAAAGTAGAAAGTTCCACTTTGTTTTACTATGTTGCTTTGGCAGGTTTCCTTGCTCAGCTGTTGTATTGATATTGATATAAAATAGAGCAGTTACCCTAAGGAAGCAGACAATATTAGTAATGAGATGCTTGCTGATACTTTCTGGTCTATGCTGGAAGGTCAGCTAGGACCTGCTTGGTTAACATTGCCATTGCTCCCTGCTTCATTTCATTATAAGTCACACATTGCAGGCTAAACATTTACTAGAATAAAAACAACTGTTGGAAATAAATGTTGTTCGCAGTAGGAGCCTGAATATTCACATTTTATAGAAGTAGATTGGAAAAGTAATAGAAATAGTTCCTAGTTATTAATGCATTGATGTCATGTGGATATTGTACTTCTGTGTATGGTTTACACTTAGGATTTTATGCTAATGTATTTTTTCTGTCTCTGGATCATAAAGCATTTATTTATATGATGCAATTACTGAGAAATAGTTTTATCAATACTTCATTAAATTTTCTGCAAACATTCATACAGTACAGCTTAAAGTAAGTACGTAATTACTAGCAGACAGCACATTTATAGCACCTTTTAAAACCTGTGTCCTTTTAAAGAGCTGTATGTATAATTGGTCTATTTTTCTATTTTAGGTGTATTACTGCAGAGAGATTTAGTATCATAAAATTATAGAAGCATTTATTTTATAACATAGAAAACTTTGTACAACATAATACTAAAATAGGGCGTACAGTCTCTTCTTACCTATTTATTGTTTTGTTCAATTACTTCATTCATCGTGGTCTAACAAAAGCTTTTAGGATTAACAAAGTAAATAAAAGGAAGATATTTTTAGAGATAAACTTAATTTTCTATATTCAGAAACCTATTGTTGATAAGACTAGAATTGTATCTTTACCTCCTACACAATCTTTTTTTAAATTTTAGTTCAATGTTTCTATCAATAGGCAGTTAGTTGTTGCTGGTAATACCTGCATGTCTGTTCTTATATTCTTTTTTTGCAAGTTTCCATAAGTCGAGTTGTGTTAAGGTATGATCTTTTTACATCTGGGCTTGTTTTACCGAGCCATGTTTTTTAATTATTATTCTTTTTTTCTATTAATAATTTTTTATGTTAATAATGTTTTCTGGTGCAGGCAAATTTTATGGATGTCAGAAAATTCATTGACTACGTTTTACAAATGTGCTGCGTTACATTAAAGTCCTCTGCATGCTGCAGTTTGTTTGCACTGAACTGAGGTTTACCATTCAAGTAATGTCAAATGAAGTGTTTATATGATGAAATGCAACACAGGTCTGGCACTAATGATCACTTGTGTTTTGATGAGCCCTCAAGCTCGCTTTTATTTTCAGGTTTTTTATTGTTCTTTATCAGAGCCTTAAGTTACTATAAAGCTGCTAATAATTTAGTGGGTACCACACTCCCAACATAAAACCACACATCCAAATGGAGTCTATTACTGACACCAGTTTTTAGCGTTTCGGCTGCTTAGGTATTCATAAAGCACAGTTGTAGCATCTATATGTAGCATCATAACAAGGCTCACTGAGTTTAAAATCTATATTTGCATTTAAAAGGAAGGTGGGGCAGTAAATTTATTGCTATACTGAAAATGACTTCAAAATTTACTGTGCAAATTAGAATTTTTATTTATTGTATTTTGGTAAATCAAAATATTATGTAGATAATATAGATTATACAGTATTAGCAAATTTTGACACTCTCCTTGACAACTTTGCATACCTGTTGCTGGTTGTTGGTGAGAAGATTTACATATTACAGTTCATCAGGAACCTTTACAGTATGTGGTGTGGTACTTGCAAGGAAAAGCTTCATGTAGAAGTGCTGATAACTTAAGAGAAAGGTAGACACAGAAATACATTGACTATTTCTTTGGTGTTGACAATTACCTGTAACTTTCAAATTCTTTCAGATTCCAACAGCTGCATCATCTAGGTATTGGGTCATATTCATGTCTACACATTCTATGAGGAAAGGCAATCTGGTCTTCTTTCCAAGGAAGGAATTTAGTTTTTCATTTAAATGAAGTAAAACTTTGCAAGTTAGGTTTCTTGATTCAGAGGCAGTTATTCTTGAAGTTTTTGAAAATGGTCAAGATATGTGGTCTCTCTTATATTTAAGAAGGCATGTGGAAGGAATGATGTTTGAACATATCCAATGCTTTAAACAAACATCAAGACATCTCCAATGTTCTGTCAAAGATCAAGGCATTCTTTGCATGAGTTTTGGAGTGGTTCTCTGATTTAATGATTCTATGGTTGGAGATTGCACCATGCCCATAGCGGTGTCCAGCTATTTCGCACAGAGTGATCAATAGACTGAGAATTTTAAATGAATATATAACACATGGGAGTGTGGAAGTCTAACATGAAGTCAAGCCTGGGAATTTTAGGATTGACAGTGGGCATTTAAGTAAAGTGGATATTATTCTTTTTAGTATTGGTACATTTACCTGTGTTGTTGCATCTTTGTCACAGCACTGGTGGTCTTTGATGATTCCAAATAAAGAAAAATGTTACTTTTCAATTTCTTTATGACCTAGTTTAGTAATAAATACAGGTACAACTTGTATGTAATATTGAATCTACTACTGTTGGGGAAATATGTAACAAGTAAAACTTTACAAAGGTTTTAGAAGTACCCAGCAAGCTTGTGAATTCTATGATTGGTGGCTAGTACATATGGTCATGGTATTGCTGGTAAAACAGCAGAATGTATCCTGTAATTGCTTTGTTTGTTTGAAACCTTAAAGCTGTGGCCTAATTCTTCAGAAGGAATGGTAATATAGTTGAAGTACAGTTGGTTACAAATTTCCCCCTTTTAAATCAGCTGTGCCCAAGTCAAGAACATTTTTTTTCAGGCACATAGATTCTATTTTACAGAAAAATCAATTCTTCTCAACAGACAAAATGTATTTTCTTTGATCCTAACATCCCTATGACAATTGAAAAGATTTTAGAATGAAAGTACCACATAATAGTTATTTGTCCTTCCTTGCCATCCTCTGTTTCTCTAACTGTAACACAAATCAAGTGAGTACAGTTATTTTTCTGCACTTGGGTTGTAAAAATACATATTAATGGTAATACTCCCTACAAATAAGCAGAATTCTTTTTTTCAGCATTTACCAGTAACTTTGTTTTAAAGTAAAGCCATTCACATGCATTGAATGGTGCATACATGCTAACAAAATTAGCTTTGTTACAGTTTAAATGCTGCTATAAAATCATTTTTATTGCATACTGTTTTGTTAAAATGTTTATTTATTCTTCAATAGGTAGGCGTAGATATTATATTCTTCTATTGAAAATGCACATAAAGGGCAACTCCAGAATCAACGTCTGCCTATGTTTATTACAGGATATGCTTCATCTATGCATTGAAATGCCACGTACACAAAACATTGACTGTCTCAGACACAGTAGATAAAAGTTGTGAAACCTGCGTCCCTCATTATCTGTATATACTTTATAGATTTCCATTGCCAAAGTAGGGACGTTTTGTAAAAACTTTTTTTTTTTTTTTTTACAATTCTTTTGCATCACAAGTCATCTGCACACTTTTTAGATATTTAATGATATTTACATATCAGATAGACCTAATGGAACTCTCTATGCTTTCTCCACTTTGCCAAACACAACAAAAAATGTTGGCTATATAAAGTTTTATCATGGAAAGTGCTAAAACACACTTTAGGTGTTAAGGTCAGAGAGGGAATGTTTTATTATGGCAAGTACAAAATTGCAAAGTTAAAAAAATAATATTTGTATTCCACCTTTTAGTAAATAAAAAGTATCTTAAATGAAAATCATTTATTTGTATACCCGACCAGCAAGTGAAGCTTTATAAGTGGTTTAAGGGTAGTGTTTTCTGCTCAAAACTACTTGCAAAAATGGTTAACATTGGACCAAAAGGGTCCATTCTTTAGGGATAAAAGGTATCAGTATGCAGCAGTAAGTAATGAATAAAAATATTAAGTAATAAAATAAGAATAAATAAAAAAACTGGAAAAGGCATTGCTCTGCCAGGCTTTTGCAGCTGCTTAGAGATGTCTGGGAAAGCCTAGCAGTGACAGCCTGTTATAGCTCCTGTGACTAGTGATAAACATTAGGAGCCCAGGGGTGGTAAACACTGCAGTAACATATTGCTATTCTGAATCCAGCCTTAGGTTTCTTTTCACAAGTTTAATTGAATCTTTGTGCTTCTTTGCCATAAAAATTGTCCTAACATACAGTCACAATAGTAACTCCTCTAATTGCAAAGCTCCCAATGCATCAAAAGATTATGTATTACTGCAAAAGTCATTTTTTTTAACTATTTTAAGAAATCCATTCCAGGTTTGCTAGCTTACTCAGGTTCTCATATGATAGTCTATCTTCTCCAGTCTCAGGGAGCTTTATTAAATCAGACCCAATGCCCCTGATTCATCAAGCAGAATGTTGTAAATATGGAATATATTATACTTCACCAAACATTATAAAGCATACATCATATTATATAACAATATAATAAATACACATAAACACCCATTATCTATTCACATACAGTTTGTAATATATAAATATCCACTATGTCAAATAATATAAAAAAAAATGTAATGGTTTACAAA
>NW_027318320.1:0-6530 GCF_032062135.1 Pyxicephalus adspersus
GAATCTTTTTTTTCTAGGTTTTTCTCCTTTAAAATTGGGTGCGTCTTATAGGCCGGAGCGTCTTATAGTCCGAAAAATACGGTAATAAAAAATCAAACAAAAAAAACACATAAAAAAAGATACAAGTCATTACCTGGGGGAAAGGATCTCAGGTCACTATTGTCAGCCTACCACCTTTACCTACCTGTCCCAGAGTCTCTAATGCAAAGAGTCTCGGCTCACTGTTGCCAGTTTAGCACTGCTTTGTCAGGACCTTTTTTGGTTTTCTTTGCGGTTTAAAGAAACAAAACAAATAAACCCCATAAAAAACGATACAATTTAGCACATCTTTGTTCGGGTCATTCACTGGTGTCCTTACCTGAAAGACATAAAAAACAATGCACTTTATTAGTTGGGCCCCCTATGCAGAGTCTCAGCTCACGAATGCTAGCCTAGCACCTCTTTCTTCTATTGTATTTCGTTGCTGCAAAATTAAAAAAAAAAAAACATAAAAAACTATACAATTTATTACCTGGGGCAAAAGATCTCAGTTCACTATTGTCAGCCTGGTACCTCTACCTACCTTTCCCAGGGTCTCTAATGCAAAGACAAAAAAAAAAACAAAAAACAAAGATACCGTTTATTAGTTGGGTCCTCTATGCAAAGGATCACAGCTCACAAATGCCAACCTATAATCACTTTGTAAGGACCTCTTCCATTGTTCATCTTTGCATCAAAAGTTTAAAAAAAACATAAAAACAAATCAATCCAGCATCTCTTTATTAGGACCTTCCGCTGGTGTTCTTACCCGAAGGACATAAAAAAAGAAGAAAAAACCTCTACCATTCCTTTTCTTAAAAAAATAAATAAAAAAATAAAAATACAATTTACAATACAATTTAGCACATCTTTGCCTGTGTCTTTTGCTGGTGTTCTTACCTGAAAGACATATAAAAAAGAAAAAAAAAGATACAGTTTTTTAGTTGGGTCCGCTATGCAAAGGGTCTCGGCTCACTAATGCCAGGCTGGCACCTATTTGTGAGGACCTCTTCCTTTGTTTTTCCTTGAAGCAAAAGTTTAAAAAAAAAAAACATAAAAAGGATACAAGTCAGCATCTCTTCATTAGGGCCTTCCGCTGGTGTTCTTACCCAAAAGACATATAAAAAGAACCTAGCACCTCTTTCTCAGGACCGCTTCTATTGTTTTTCTTGGCAGCCAGAGTTTTAAAAAACAAAAAAACTGTACAATTCAGCACGTCTTTTGCTGGTATGCCTAACCTGAAAGACATAAAAAAAAAGATACAGTGTATTAGTTGGGTCCCTTATACAAAGGGTCTCGGCTCACTAATGCCAGCCTTGCACCTATTTGTCAGGACCTCTTGAATTGTTTTTCTTTGCTGCAAAAGTAAAAAACATAAAAAAGGATACAATTAATTACCTGGGGAAAGGGTCTTAGTTCACTATTGTCAGCCCAGCACCTCTTTGTCAGGACCTCTTCCTTTCTTTTTCTTTGCGGCAAAAGTTTAAAAAGAAATAATCAAAAACCATACAATTCAGCACGTCTTTGTCCGGGTCTTACACTGCTCTTACCTAAAAGACATAAAAGAAAAAAAAAAAAGATACAGTGTATTAGTTGGGTCCCCTATACAAAGGGTCTCGGCTCACTAATGCCAGCCTAGTACCTATTTGTCAGGACCTCTTGAATTGTTTTTCTTTGCTGCAAAAGTAAAAAAGCATAAAAAACGATACAATAATTACCTGCAGATAGGGTCTTAGTTTACTATTGTAAGCCAAGCACCTCTTTGTCAGGACCTCTTCCACTGCTTTTCTTTGCGACAAAAGTTTAAAAAGAAATAATCAAAAACCATACAATTCAGAACGTCTTTGTCCGGGTCTTACACTGCTGTTCTTACCTAAAAGACATAAAAAAAAAAAAAAAAGATACAGTGTATTAGTTGGGTTCCCTATTTGTCAGGACCTCTTCCTTTGTTTTTCCTTGCAGCAAAGGTTTAAAAAAAAAAACATAAAAACGATACAAGTCAGCATCTCTTCATTAGGGCTTTCCGCTGGTGTTCTTATCCAAAAGACATATAAAAAGAACCTAGCACCTCTTTCTCAGGACTGCTTCTATTGTTTTTCTTGGCAGCCAGAGTTTTAAAAAAACATAAAAACTGTACAATTCAGCACGTCTTTTGCTGGTATTCCTAACCTGAAAGACATAAAAAAAAAGATACAGTGTATTAGTTGGGTCCCCTATACAAATGGTCTCGGCTCACTAATGCCAGCCTAGCACCTATTTGTCAGAACCTCTTCAATTGTTTTTCTTTGCTGCAAAAGTAAAAAACAAAAAAAACGATACAATTAATTACCTGGGGAAAGGGTCTTAGTTCACTATTGTCAGCCCAGCACCTCTTTCTCAGGACCGCTTCTATTGTTTTTCTTGTCAGCAAGAGTTTTAAAAAAAACATAAAAACTGTACAATTCAGCACGTCTTTTGCTGGTGTTCTTAACCTGAAAGACATAAAAAATAGATACAGTGTATTAGTTGGGTCCTCTATGCAAAGGGTCTCGGCTCACTAATGCCAGCCTAGCACCTCTTTTTCAGGACCTCTTCCGCTATCTTTCTTTGCTGCAAAAGTAAAAGAAAAAAACATAAAAAACGATACAATTCATTACCAGGGGCAAAGAGTCTCAGCTCACTATTGTCAGCCTAGCACCTCCAGCTACCTTTACCTGGGTCTCTAATGCAAAGGGTCTCGGCTAATGCAAAGGGTCTCGGCTCACTAATGCCAGCCTAGCACCTCTTTGTCAGGACATCTTCTATTGTTTTTCTTTGCTACAAGAGTTTAAAAAAAAAACGATACTATTCAGCACGTCTCTGTCCGGGTCTTACACTGGTGTTCTTACCTAAAAGACATAAAAAAAAAGAAAAGAAAAAAAAAGATACAGTTTTTTAGTTGGGTCCGCTATGCAAAGGGTCTCGGCTCACTAATGCCAGCCTGGCACCTATTTGTGAGGACCTCTTCCTTTGTTTTTCCTTGCAGCAAAAGTTTAAAAAAAAAAAACATAAAAAGGATACAAGTCAGCATCTCTTCATTAGGGCCTTCCGCTGGTGTTCTTACCCAAAAGACATAAAAAAGAACCTAGCACTCCTTTCTCAGGACCGCTTCTATTGTTTTTCTTGGCAGCCAGAGTTTTAAAAAACAAAAAAACTGTACAATTCAGCACGTCTTTTGCTGGTATTCCTAACCTGAAAGACATAAAAAAAAAGATACAGTGTATTAGTTGGGTCCCCAGAGTGATTAGAAGGGGATACATTGACACAGAGTGATTTTTTAGTATTTTGTTCAGAATCTTTTTTTTCTAGGTTTTTCTCCTTTAAAATTGGGTGCGTCTTATAGGCCGGAGCGTCTTATAGTCCGAAAAATACGGTAAAAAGGATAGAATTCAACATCTCTTTATTAAGGCCTACCACTTGTTTTCTTATCTGAAAGACATAAAAAAAGAACAATAAAAACAAAACTACAGTTCATTAGTTGGGTCCCCTATGCATAAATTCTTGGCTCACTAATGCCAGCCTAGCACCTCTTTGTTAGGACCTCTTGCATTCTTTTTCTTTGCTAGAAAGTTTAAAAAAAAAAACGTAAAAGCGATTTAATGCACTACGACTTTGTCTGAGTCTTTCGCTGGTGTTCTTACCTGCAAGACAGAAAAAACAGATACAGTTTATTAGTTGGGTCCCCTATGCAAAGGGTCCCGGCTCACTAATGCCAGCCTAGCACCTCTTTGTCAGGACCTCTTCCAATGTTTTTCTTTGCTGCAAAAGTTAAAAAAAACAACATAAAAGACAATACAATTCATTACCTAAGGCCAATGGGTCTCAGCTCACTATTGTCAGCCTAGCACCTCCACTCACCTTTACCTGGGTCTCTAATGAAAAGGGTCTCGGCTCCCTAATGCCAGCCTAACACCTCTTTGCCAGGACTTTTACAATTTTAACAATTTTACAATTTTAAAAAACAAAAAACCCATAAAAAACGATACAATTTATTACCGTGGGCATCGGATCTCAGTTCACTATTGTCAGCCTAGCACCTCTACCTACCATTACCTGGGTCTCAGCTCACTAATGCCAGCCTAGCACCTCTTTGTCAGGACCTTTACAATTCTTTTTCTTTGCTGTAAAAGTTTTTTTAAAAAGCAAACAATAAAACCCATACAAAAACGATACAAGTCGTTACCGTGGGCAACGGATCTCAGCTCACTATTGTCAGCCTAGCACCTCTACTTTGCTTTACCTGGGTCTCTAATGCAAAGGGTCTCAGCTTACTAATGTCAGCCTAGCACCTCTACTTACCTTTACCTGGGTCTCCAATGCAAAGGGTATCCCGCTCACAAATGCCAGCCTAGCACCTCTTTGCAGAATCCCATTGTAACCGCCCACGAGGTCCACACAGGAGGAGAGCAGAGTCTGACTGCAGTATGATAAGGAGGCGTTTTATAGCTGTGTCAGGCTGATTGAGCAACCAATCAGCTTGAACTATATCGTATTCCTAACCTGAAAGACATAAAAAAAGATACATTGTATTAGTTGGGTCCCCTATGCAAAGGGTCTCGGCTCACTAATGCCAGCCTAGCACCTCTTTGTCAGAACATCTTCCATTGTTTTTCTTTGCTACAAGAGTTTAAAAAAAAAAACAATACGATTCAGCACGTCTCTGTCTGTGTCTTACACTGGTGTTCTTAACTGCAAGACATGAAGCAAGAAAAAATACAGTTTATTAGTTGGGTCCCCTATGCAAAGGGTCTCGGCTCACTAATGCCAGCCTAGCACCTCTTTGTCAGGACCTCTTCCTTTGTTTTTCTTTGCGGGAAAAGTTTAAAAAGAAATAATCAAAAACCACACAATTCAGCATGTCTTTGTCCAGGTCTTACACTGCTGTTCTTACCTAAAAGACATAAAAAAAAAAAGATACAGTTTTTTAGTTAGGTCCCCTATGCAAAGGGTCTCGGCTCACTAATGCCAGCCTGGCACCTCTTTGTCAGGACCTCTTCCTTTGTTTTTTCTTGCAGCAAAAGTTTAAAAAAATAAAAAAATAAAAAGGATACAAGTCAGCATCTCTTCATTAGGGCCTTCCGCTGGTGTTCTTACCCAAAAGACATATAAAAAGAACCTAGCACCTCTTTCTCAGGACCGCTTCTATTGTTTTTCTTGGCAGCCAGAGTTTTAAAAAAACAAAAAAACTGTACAATTCAGCACGTCTTTTGCTGGTATTCCTAACCTGAAAGACATAAAAAAAGATACAGTGTATTAGTTGGGTCCCTTATACAAAGGGTCTCGGCTCACTAATGCCAGCCTAGCACCTATTTGTCAGGACCTCTTGAATTGTTTTTCTTTGCTGCAAAAGTAAAAAACATAAAAAACGATACAATAATTACCTGGGGAAAGGGTCTTAGTTTACTATTGTAAGCCAAGCACCTCTTTGTCAGGACCTCTTCCACTGCTTTTCTTTGCGACAAAAGTTTAAAAAGAAATAATCAAAAACCATACAATTCAGCACGTCTTTGTCCAGGTCTTACACTGCTGTTCTTACCTAAAAGACATAAAAGAAAAGATACAGTTTATTAGTTGGGTCCTCCATGCAAAGGGTCTCGGCTCACTAATGCCAGCCTAGCACCTCTTTGTCAGGACATCTTACATTGTTTTTCTTTGCTACAAGAGTTTAAAAAAATAACATAAAAACGATACTATTTAGCTCGTCTCTGTCGGGTCTTACACTGGTGTTCTTACCTGCAAGACATGAAGCAAGAAAAAATACCGTTTATTAGTTGGGTCCCCTATGTAAAAGGGTCTCGGCTCACTAATGCCAGCCTAGCACCTCTTTGTCAGGACCTCTTCTATTGTTTTTCTGTGCAGCAAAAGTTAAAAAAAAAAAACATAAAACGATACAAGTCAGCATCTCTTCATTAGGGCCTTCCGCTGGTGTTCTTATCCAAAAGACATATAAAAAGAAACTAGCACCTCTTTGTCAGGACCTCTTACTTTGTTTTTTTTGTGGCAAATGTTTAAAAAGAAATAATCAAAAACAATACAATTCAGCAGGACTTTGTCCGAGTCTTACACTGGTGTTCTTTCGTTGGATCCTCTATGCAAAGGGTCTCGGCTCACTAATGCCAGCCTAGCACCTCTTTGTCAGGACCTCTTCCATTGTTTTTCTTTGCTACAAGAGTTTAAAAAACATAAAAACGATACAATTCAGCATGTCTTTGAGTCTTTTGCGGGTGTTCTTACCTGAAAGACTTAAAAAAAAGATAAAGTTTTTTTAGTTGGGTCACCTATTCAAAGGTATTGGCTCACTAATGCCAGCCTAGCAAACCTCTTTGTCAGGACATTTTACAATGTTTATGTTTGTTGCAAAAGTTAAAAAAAAACATAAAAGATGATACACTTCATTACCTAAGGCAATGGGTCTCGGCTCACTAATGCCAGCCTAGAACCTCTTCGAAAGGACGTTTTCTATTGTTTTTCTTTGCGGCAAAAGATTAAAAAAA
>NW_027318321.1:0-871 GCF_032062135.1 Pyxicephalus adspersus
TAAAATCATTACGATAGTTTCCCAAAGAACAATCTCTTTATAGCTCTATCTTCTGCAAGTCCAGATTTTGTTAAAGCACAGCAGCCTAGTACAATGTCCTGCAATGACTTTTCATGGCAAGAAACACTAAAGCGAGTGGCACTTATGACGTCCCAGAAATGCTGAAAACTTTGCTGAAAGATGTTTCTTTCTGTAACACAGCGGGGTCTGGACTTGTCACCCATTGGAGAGTGTAGTGCCTAAACTCAATGAAAGTGTTCCCTATTTGTACACAAATACCATGTACTGGTGATTTAATCTTATGTTCATATATGCTAAAGGCACTTTCAGATGCTTAAAGACACTGCAAAATTAGGAATAAATACTCTGCATCCTGTTTAAAAGTTCATGACGTCATGTTTGTGTGGGTTTTTTAACCAGATGTAAAAGATGTATTGTCTGACTTTTAGTAACGACATAAAAAATCACAAAAAAACATGCAAGCCCTTATAAAGTTTCTTTTCTAGCAGAGGGCACTTTGAGAACCTCTGCTCTTTGCCCTGTTACATAACACACATTGAACTAAATATTCATCACAAAAGGTTTCTTTTTTAAAGTACACATGAAAAAACTCCCCTCTCTTTTTTTTGTAGCCTATGAAAATAATTTGTTGCCTCCATTAACTTTTTGGTTTAAAAAATGTATTCTGCACAGTACATGGAAGTAAATAAGAGCTGGCCAAGTTAGGTCTACTGGCTGCTAAAATCTACAATAAATGAAAAAAAGAACATGAACGTTTTTACTAGCTGCTGTCTACTGAGCAAGAACAGGTCAGCCACAGAGGAAGTGTACTGGTTTTCGAGCAGATATCACACCGACTTTGCAGAACAAA
>NW_027318321.1:2742-3662 GCF_032062135.1 Pyxicephalus adspersus
GGTGGGCAATTATCACCTCTGTGGAATTGTTAATGTTTTACTAAATTGTTTTCGTGTTGCATCATTTAAACAATCCGCTTTAATTTTACAGAAGCGTTATTGTTGGGTTTTTGTGGGTTTTTATATGCTTGAAGCTAAGCTTGATGGGTTATATTTCTATGTATGTGTATATTATACATTTCTATTCATTATACTAAGCTGCAGTTTTAGTTTAAGGTTATTTTCGTGTTCACATAAAGAAATTTCATGCAATTTCAGCAATTCCCACTCCCAAAGGTATTCATATAGGTAATTTGGCCCCAAAAACAAACCTACATACTATATTGCAGTTTCAGTCCTTGGTTCATATGGCAGCAATGGTTTTGTTTTATCCCTCTTACTTGCATTTACAGTAAAATTCCTGTTGAACCTTGCAGCTTCCTGTATTGAACTGGAATCTCACATCTAAAAATACTTATTACAATTTATCTGAATCGACAAAATATTATGTAAATTCCAACCATGTCATTCTTATTTTCTTCCTTAGGCATTGTTCAGACCTGCAGTTTTTACAAACTAGGCACTAAACATTAAATGCCTGTACAGTCTGAAAAAACCTCAGTTCTGAACAAGCCTTTAACATTAAAGGCATCTTGTTTTATTACATATTTATATAGCATAAATATTTCCCAATTGAATGTCCCTACCTCAGACCAGGGTGTTTGCATACTCTCTGCAGATATTGTCCTGGCTGAGATTCCAGCCTGGGCACCTATTGTTGCCTTCAATGTCTTGGCGTTTATATAGTCCAGTTCTAGCAGGTCCACAGTGGTTTTAAAATGTTTTTTGTCATCTGGACAGTGACTCAATTAATACCAGACAGATTTTCATCACACTAAATGTACCTTAAAGTAATCTGTTTCCATAGTGCTGTGGGAATC
>NW_027318321.1:5116-6528 GCF_032062135.1 Pyxicephalus adspersus
TATATATATATATATATATATATATATATATAATCCTAGAAAACATTTTTCATCACCTTGGAAGTTTTCATGTAGTATTGTAGCATAACAATTGACAGTGGATTTATGTCTGTGTGTGTTTCCCCCTGTTCCACATATGTGGACTGTGGTGTAAAAAAATGTACATCTATTTACATTCAATTTTCAGTGGGAACGTTGATGTTGGTCACCCTTTTTTGCCAGTGGACATTTTGTACCAATATTTGAGGGGTCAGATTCGAATGAACTTTCAGGTCTTCATGTACCCCTGCTATAATTACTCTATTCACATCTCACAGTACATGACAGTGGTGGATAGTGGGAAGAATGTCACCCTTACAGACAACCAAAAAGATAATTGGAGTTAGATAAACTGACCTGGGGGACACAAATTGCTCAAGGAACCCATAGTGGTACCGTAGAGTTTGCACAGAAACCTGGTTAAGAAACTCTGTCCTATACTATAGAGCTATATACATATACTAGATTTTTCTTATTTGAAGTAATTTCAGTAATGAATGGATAATTAAAGTATGTTGTAGACTTTTGCTTCCTGGAAAAGATGGCAGCAGAATTTATTATTATTATTAATAAACAGGATTTATATAGCGCCAACATATTACGCAGCGCTGTACATTAAATAGGGGTTGCAAATGACAGATGAATATAGACTGTGATACAGGAGGAGAGGACTCTGCCCCGAAGAGCTTACAATCTAGTAGGTGGGGGAATTTACACATAATAGGATGGGAGATATGTAGTGGTGGGAAGTAGAATGAACTATGGGGGGAAGGCAAGCTGGTGGAGACCGAATATGCTATAATTGTGTTGGTAACAGATATTAGAGAACACTTCCTAAGGTCTTACTGAGCCCATTTATTGATTGGTCTGAGCTTTCTAAATGACAGATGTTTTGGCTGATGAGTTAGTGTGATGAATATAAAGATTTTTCACCCTGTGTAATGTGTGTTTCTTATGCATTTCTGTGACACATAACCATCTTTATCTGTGAAACCTACGTTTTACAGGTTTTAGTACAACAAAGTTTCTATATTGGTTTTGACAAGCACAGTATTTTATTACAAGTGTCTGTGCATTGACAATTTGTAGAGCGCTGCCTTGTGCCTGGAGCACTATAGAACATGTGTGCTGATTATCCATGGGTGGAACACAGGATCCATAGGCTACACCCACCTTATGTAAGAGATCGGAGGGTCTGTGCTTACAGGCTGAACAGAATAGGCTGGGAGGGCAGTTTGTTTCTATGGTTACTGACTGGAATCACTGTGGGAAATCTCTCCATGCAACCCCCAGCTTTGGCTTTCCCTGGTGTGTAGCGAATCTTCGTACATAGCTTGTCAGCATTCACCCCTCCTCCTGCTAACACACAGCTA
>NW_027318322.1:0-5531 GCF_032062135.1 Pyxicephalus adspersus
CAGCACCTTTGCTCTTACCTATCCTTGGACTGGCTATGTCCAAGATGGCACACATCAGTCATTACTATTACTCGACCAGGGATGTTAAAATGGCATACACCTACCTTACCGATTCCTAGGTCAGGAATGTCAAATGCGGTGTGTACTTACCCTTACTGATCCTCAGTCCAACAATGTCTAAGACGGCACTTACTGGCTCTTGCCTATCCTCGCTCCACCTCAAGTTGTTGCAGTATGTCATCACAAATTTCCTTGCGGCACTTTTTTTCTGGTGTGAAATATTACTAAAAATGTTAAATTGACAACTTTAATACTTCTCGTGACTTCAGCACATAAGGGGAAACACAACGGCGTTAAACTGTGACTGACAACAAACTAAACAGCAGAGAGTCCCAACGTTTGTCCTGCATGTTAAGAGAAGTTTACACATTCATGGCTTATATTCATCTCACTGCTTTGTATAGGAGATACAAACACAATCTCCTTATTTTTTAGACAGAGCCCATATACTGTCAGATTTTACAGGCAAACCATTGCTCTGGCAATGCCCTGTTTGGTCTTCTGATCGCTAGCCTTTACTATATTCTGAATCATGGACTTATAATGAGAACGCAGCTCAGGTATTTGTTTCCTGTGTGTGAAATCAGCAATGATATTTTTCATAATATCTTGGAATAATTGCATAAAGTTGCATAGAACTTTAGTTCACAAAAAATCTGGAGCAGACAGGTTCATTATTGTAGAACGAACAGTTGAGGTCCTTCTGCAATAAATCACCTTTACCTTCCTTATTGTCTTTTAAAAGAACACTCAGCTGCGCAACATAACGTACAATGCAGGAGTATCTCGACATCCCCCGGGGCTGACAGGACTGAATGCACAGGAGCTATGTTGTCCTGGCCAATCAAGATGGTTAAAGTTCCAATTACTGGAAGAGGAACAGAAGAAGATGGTGGCGTCCATATTGGAATGGAAAAAGGTGATTGAATTTAAAAGAAACTAAGGTATTTTATTGCAGAAAGGATATTGCCTGTCCCTTATGCAATAATAAAGGATTGCATTCATCCATAGGCACACTTTTAAAGAATTTTGGATGTTCCTTCTGACATATATAAAGGGCTTTACCAGGACATTCACAGATGTGCACCAACAAGCTCCAGTAATTAGAAGTTTGTCCTGCACAACACAACACTTACATTTGGCACATCATTCCTGCATGCATCCTCTGAACATACACATTCATATGTTGGTTGCTGTCGGTGCCTAGCCGGGCCACTATTGCTCATAGAGTTCCTTCCCTTCATGTCAATATCAGCATGGTAAAAGTAATTACAGCAAAGCCTTGTCCTTGGCGTCCCCTTTCATATTTGGAGGTGGCATTTTACACCGTGTTCGGTCAGCCCAGCGCTTCCTCTGAACAGCATTGTCTGACTAATTATACCTTCCCAGATGCAATTACTCTAAGTAAATGTTCTGTTTATGGAATCAGGATAAAGGAGCCTCCATTTATCTTGTTTTATCTGGAAATAATAAAGCCAGGCTCTCATTCTGTTCTTTCACATGCCCCGTCGGTAAACAGGCCACCTGCATACGTGATTTTTTTTTTTTTTTTTTAATTATGTCCCCTGTGTTTGTTAGCGATTAGAAGACAAGGAAGCTATTCACAACCTCCTGCGCTTTTTCTTTGTAAAACACGAACATGTTGCACCTTTCATAGTCCTGTTTATCTCTTTTTCCTCCCGATCGCAACTTATGACTAATTGTGTAGACAAGGGGAGCATGGCGTTTGTCGTCTTTATAAAACCCGTCAGCCGTCTCTGTTTATCCTGCAGGAGTAATATTACAAGAAGGAAATTGACTACTAAAATTGACATCTGTCAGTGCGTGGATTATTGGTGCAGCCAATCAAAATTCTTCGGGCTGTAGGGCTTTACAACTAACATTTAATTAAGAATAATCTTTACTAACCATCTTTAGTGGCAGAGTGAATAAATAATGTTTTTTTTTTCTTAGAATATGGAAGCAATGATTGTGTCATCCGCAGGTACAATGGCCAAACAGACCAACAGCAAGCACAGCATTTACTGCCAACTTTCTGTAGGTTATTACCACTTCTGGAGGTTGAGCTTAGAGATTAGAGTGGACCCCTCTGCATTGGCAGTAAAAAGAGCAAAAGGAGCAGGCTGGCCTAAACCTTAGGATGCGGGAAGCATTAGGAGGTGAAAAGGAGACCCCCAATGAGGTGTACTATTCAATGCGTGATGCATTTAAGTCACCATGCTTTAGGTTACCCCAAAACCACTGCTGATAGGTAACAGGCAGACAATGCAAGCAAAAGACGGGTTGAAGCATTAACCAGAAAGGCCACTGGATTTATTAACACCAAAAGGAACCATTGTGCCCAGGAATTGTGTGGATACAATGACATAATGCCATTCTCATTAAAACGGTGCACTGTAAAGCACACACTTAATGGTAAATGATGCAGAATAATGCCAGCAACAGAAACCACTCGAAAGAGTTACTGTCTGTCCTACAGAAGTACGCAAAAACTGCCTATTACTTACAGAATGCTATCCATTTACTAAAGATATAAGGAGATACATGTGAGGCTTCTTTGGTGCTTTAATGGCAGGCCTGCTTGTTACTGTGATCTCTCCTCCACCCAAGAAACCTGGACAAGGCATCGGTTCTTCCAGATTCCAAAAGCCGAGCCTTAGGATGTTAAGAAGAACACCGGCAGAGAACCAATAATCTAATGCCTGCAACAATCATGTTCCATGGGCCTGGGCTTGGCTCTCAGCCCATCAATTAGGGCCGCACACTTTAATTATAGACGCTATCATTCAGCTGCTACAGGCTGACATGGGACCCCGTGGACAGAAAATGATTTAAAGCAAATCCGATCGACTCGAAAGGTTTTTTACCTTTTAGCAAAATCTATTTCCCTGCTGGCCATAAGCCGAGGAATCTCCTGAAAAAGGTCAGTGTGTGAATAATGGTGTCACAGCAGCAGATTCCAATATGGGAAAAAACTTGCAGAATGAAAGGGAATCTGTAATCTGTTGTACAAAGGTGGATGTGAGATATTTATATAAAAAGTATATTGAACAATATTTATCCAACAGATTGATATCATGTTCTTTCGACCTAGCTGGAACAATCACACATCAGGGATGCTGTAAAGCTCATTGCATACCAGGATCAGATGTTGTAAAAGGGTACAAATGGAGGTTCTTGCAGGCTCATCCTCTAACCGGACCCCTCTTGCCTCTTCTTTATGGAACTCTGTGTTACAGTTACATGCTCCTCCTCTTATCAGGCCCCTGTACCTCTTATCTAGGGTTCTCTGTGTTCCAGTTGTCCTGGGCCCATGTAATGTGTGCTCTACGGTGCTTTTTGCTGCAGTCACAGGCTCTTCCTCTAACCGGACCTCTGCAGCCTTTTCTTTAAGGTGCTATGTGCTGCACTCAGAGGCTCCTCCTTTAACTGAAGCCTCTGTTGTCACTTCTCTAAGGTGCTCCATACTGCATTTTGAGGTTCCTCCTCTAACCGGGCACTCTTCTTTAAGGCGCTTTGTGCTGCATTCTGTGGCTCCTCTTCCAACTGGGCCCCTGTATCTTTCTCTTTAAGGTGATTTGCGCTGCAGTCACAGGCTCCTACTTTAACTGAGCCCCTGTAGTCTCTTCCTTAAGGTGCTCAATGCTGCACTTGCAGGCTCCAACTTTAACTGGGCCCATGTAGCCTCTTCTCTAACGCTTTCTGTGCTGCAGTCACAAGCTCCTGTTTTACCCGGGCCCCTGTAGCCTCCTCTTTAGGACGCTTTATGTTGGAGTAACAGGCTCCTCCTCTAACCCAGTAGCCCTTTTTTTAGGATGCCCTGTGCTGCAGTTACAGGTGATCCCTCCAATTTGGCCCCCTGTAGCCTCTTCTTTGCTTTGTGCTGCATTCTGCGGGCCCCAGTATCCTTTTCTTTAAGGTGCTTTGCGCTGCAGTTACAGGTGACTCCTCTAATTTGGCCCCCTGTAGCTTCTTCTTAGGTCTTTCACTAGGGCACTCTGGGCTGCACTCGCAGGCTCCAATGTTATCCCCATACAATGCAGGACCAGCAGTCCCATCTACAATCCAAAACACTGCTGGGAAGAGGCGCGCACCAGCGGCTGGGGGAGTAAAATATTGTATTTGCCCCTAGACCGAAACAAGCCCTTTCAGCCCCAGTGCTTGGGCATTAAAATCTCACATAAGCTTTAACTTGGTAATGTCATTTCATTTCAGATCAATTTCTTATGTTTTTACTTTGCAGCTTTCATGAACAGAATACGCATAAATGGTACCCAAGGAGGTTGTTGTTTGCATTGTGCGATTTCTGAGTCATGGTCCACCATTGGGAAACCCACCCATGGCTGCAGGAAATCACCAGAACCAAGATAAGAAAAATCATTCACATTTTTAAAGTTTAGTTTTATGATGAATAGCGCTTAACCAAAGCAAATCTCATTTATTAAGGGTTTTCCAAGAACAAATCTTTGCAGGGAATTGTTCACCTGGCTCAGCCTAATCACGGATGACTTGCAGGGGGGTCGGGATGATGGCTGTGGGAATGGCGCCCAGTCACAATATATAATCACAGCCACTATCAGCCTTGATAATATGCTGCAGAGAGGCTGAGAACTCCGCTGGGTATCCAGGCAACATGTCAGTCCATTTCTAACAGAATGGAGCTTGATTATACTCCACTGAATCTATTATCTAAGCTACAGGTTTCAGAGAAAACTCCATCCTTATTTTTTCATAATTCCCCTCTGCCAGAAAAAAAAAAAATGCACAATTACTGTGAAAGCTATTTGCAGGGGGCAGCGCTGGAGGGGAGGCGAATATTGCGGCAATAGCGGCAGACAGGGTTTATGTTTAAAAAAAAAAAAAGAATCTCATAATTCAGCTGTCACTAGAGACAAATGAAGACAAGACACGAAAACTTCAAATTTTTGTGCAATTGGAAACAGATGACTTTAATTTCTTGTACCTACCCGGGGAAACAATATTCACCCCATGCCTGGGGGGTACTGGAAGAATCCTACTTTTAGGACATCCGGATAGCCATTGGTGTCACTCAGGTGGGATTAACTGATAGTGTCAGTTAGTGGCACAATGACCATTGGGGTCAGTTATTCATGTGCTACCTGATGGTGTCAGTTAATTGTGAACAAACTCGCCATCCTCATCAGAACAACACATCCTTGTGAATCATCTCCTCCGGCTTCCAGCGTCTCCACGGAGAGGAGTTTTGGCTGTGGCACAGGGAAATCTCCATTCTGTTTTTGCAATATGTTGTGCTGGAACTGGGATTCAATTAACATAAAATAATTGCCATTCACATTTCAGATCCTGCTGATAAAAGTTTCCCCTGAATAAGTACAATAAAAGTAGAAACCCCCAACCCCCAGTAGTATAATAGTAACCCCCTAATTTAGGCTTCCAACATAAAGTATAAGAAAGTTATAAACCTGCAGGTCAGGACTGTGTAAGATTAC
>NW_027318322.1:6287-6526 GCF_032062135.1 Pyxicephalus adspersus
ACAGAGTACATTCATGGGAAGCCCCTGTGACAAAGTGACCATTTAGGAACCCACCTGGGAGACCCACACACAGGAGGAGCCTGAACCCTGTAAGATGACAAAACCTTTTTTCAGTTTTATTCTGAAACATAAATCCCCCAATCTTCCTGCTCCTCCTACACAGAATTATAATAAAAAGGGGAACACATAATTACTTGGAGCTTTGAACAATTCTGATAATTATGAGGGGCATGGGGCGG
>NW_027318323.1:0-2679 GCF_032062135.1 Pyxicephalus adspersus
ACCATACGTTTTCTCAGGAGCCAATGGAATCCTAAAGTAATATCTGCAATATCCTGTCAGCGGAGAAGAAATGAAAACAAATGGGAAAAAGTATAAGGGATAAACCTAAAGTGCTGTTTATTATCTATTTTTTTTTTGTCCTCATCAACCTTGCCCCTAATTAAGTTAAATTTCTTGAGAAGAAGCAGCAGGAAGATCCCAACATTTTGACCTTTTGAGATCTGTTTCTTGACCTCTGGTTTCAATGAGGCTTCAAACAGAACATTAAAATATATAAAGAACTTCATATTTAGGAAAGTTTGTCCTACTCACCAGGCTAAGTTTGTCCTACTCACCAGGCTGTCGATCATATTGCAACATTGTTGTCCACCTTTAGTGTGGTACCACTCACTTTTGCAGGTATTCAAAGAGCCTGCACAACTGTAGGAGCTACCCATGCCTGTAAAGAAATGTTAGAAGAAAATGTGGGCACCAGAGCCCCTCATCCTATCTAGCTGAAAGTGAAGCACTGTTAATACCAAATGTTGCCTTGCAAATAATCCATCTTCATTTTAATTAAACTAGGTGAATATCCACATTTTAATTTATTCTTTTTTACATGTTTCACCAGTAATGGTATATTTAGAGTTCCAGATGTATCTTTGTAGTTTTGTTACATTTTTATATCTTTATATCTTTTAGTTTTCATTTAATGTCTTCATGAATGAGCAGGAATTGGAATTTTCAGTGTAAAAGTCTAATTAGCTGTGTGTAAGTCAGAGACTCACAATCTTCTTCAACTGACATGCCTTAAGCTTTCCACATAAATTTTGTGATGATAGTCCCTAGTCATCTGTGAAATAAACATCACTGGGTATTGGTAGATTCACAGCTGTCTTATCTATGGTATAATTATATTTTCCTGTAATTTATTTGTATTATTTTATTAACACGTACAATATGCAATAATAATATATTTAAAGGACTTTTGCATCAGCCTCTTTGTAAAGATGGTATGCAAAGCAAGATATTATTAAAAAATGTTTTATTACAGAATTCATATAATGCTCGCATACAATTCACAATATTTTTATATAGCAATTTACTATTTGTTTCAGATAGAAAAAAGGGGTAATCCTGGGTGAAAGTTGGGTAAATTCAGTGTAAAAACATTAGACTCCTAAGTGACCAAAGCTAAATCAGACATATAAGCAGATCAATGTGTAAGACATATTAGAAGATCTACAGGTGTATTAATTATTTAAAAATTCATTGATTAATGCGTTATATATTTGTCTTTTAGGAGCTCATTATTAAATCAATACCATATATATTACATTTTTTTTCCTGTTGTTTTTCTAACGTAATGCACTTACCATTGTTCATACGTATTACATTGTAACTATAATAAATGAAATGACAAATATGAGCTCTGTAATTTCCAATACACAAAGGTATTTGTTGTTACAGTGCAGTTACAGAACCAAGGAATAGAGGTGCTGTGTCAAACTTCCTATCAGTGCCTGGCTCATAATCAGCTATACCTGGTCAACTGGAACAAGGCTCATCTTGTTTCCACCATGAATTGAGCCCATAAATCTTAGAACATTTTGCTGAATACCAATCAATTTCCTCTTTGGTGTGATTGCTGCATTGTACCTGCATTCACATGTGTGCATTGGATACTTTTAGATTTTAAAGAAGTAGTCCACTAATTTATGATCATACCTAAATCTATATGTATATGTACATACAGACAGAGATGGATAAAAAGCTTAAGGATTAAAGCATTGTATTGTGTTCTTCCTTCACTGCAACAGATCTGCAAAGAGGAAATTCATCCTAATAAAGCATAACTCATATTGAAATCATGTTCAAGAAGAAACCAAGGTAAAATTGTTGTGCTATTAATAACAAAAATTTATATTTTTATTATTATTGCTCTAGTACTTTCATCATCATTACCATGATTATTTGTTCTTTATACTACAACAATCTAAACTGTGGTTTTGTACTTACCTACTCATGCATACACATAAATAAGCAACATTTCCCTGGAATAAAAAGAAATGGACATTACCCTTGACTTCTTCCACTTGAGCACCTTCTAAAATGCAAAAGCTGGAAATCCATTGTTTATAGATGTAGCCTTTCATTTAGGGTACATGTTCTATTATTCAGTCACTTTTTGAAGACAGAAAAATATGGCCACTGAAAATGTTAAATGTAATGAAATGATGTACTTAATTGAAGACTATACTCCAAAACAGCTTAACTATCTATTTAATATGATTGAAGTCATTTTCTTTGTTAATTAAATCAATGCGTGCAAAAAAGTCACATTTAATGCCACTAAAATGACCTAAGCAATTTGTTAAGTGCCCCCATGGCATCCAGCCACTACTTGAATATTAAAATGTATTAATGGTTCAAGGTTCAGTATCTGAAAACACCACATATCAATCAAATTTTGCAGCCTTTTTAGTTTGGAGAAACAAGTATCATGTCTTCCATTTATGGATTAGAGTTGAACTTCTATCTTGCCTTATTATCTTATGAGTTCAGATTCTGATGCAATGCTAAGCCTTTTTTATTCAATTTACTTTCAGATCTGCTTGTTGTTCATTCTTGGAGAGTGTCAAGTCAGGCAATTCACCTAGAATGGGCAAAAGATTTATATAATAAATAAGATAGTGCCAC
>NW_027318323.1:5089-6522 GCF_032062135.1 Pyxicephalus adspersus
GCGGTTAGCCCGACCTTGGTTCGGGGTAAGTAAACTTGCTACTATCGTTTACCCCGAACCAAGGTCGGGGTAGCTAAAAATATAAAAATGCGTTATATTGCAATCCGATTGTCATACAACATTGTATGACAATCGGATTACAACTGAAAAAAAATACTTACCCTGTCCCCACACCTCCTCCGGAGACGTCTTCTTTCTTCTTTCTTCATCCGGCATGTGCAGTGACGATCTCTGGGGTTTCCCGGTGACGTCGCTGCATGCGTCGGTGCGGGCGGGAGGCGGGGCCGGAAATTTAAATCACTTTGTATTAAACTCAATACATAAAAGCTGTATTGAGTCCAATACAAAGAAATCTTTATATAATATATGTATAATTGTATATATATATATATTATAAAAGCTACTGTACAGGTACATTACATTATACACTATTTTTTTTTTAAAGGTTTTTTTTAAAGATTTTTTTTTTAATTTTTAATATTAAATTTATAAAATTTTGGACATATTTCGGTGAGTTATGCGGTAATTCGGTGAATTATGAGTAATTATTGAGTAATTTGGTGAATTATAGCCTACAATCTAAAATAAATTGTAAAATGTAACACTTTTTGCATGGAAGGACGGAAGTTTGGAAAGAATTAGAACACCCAGCGTTTGCGTACGCGTCCCTTGGCGATTCCTGATGATGTCAGTGCATGCACCCGTCGACAGGGGTCGTAGCGGGAAATTCAAATATTTTGTACTGGATTCAATACAAAGTCCTGTATCCAATCCAAACCCATCAGATTCATTACTTTTTTTGCTTAGATGGTCCATACAGAAGCAACCAGTTTTGTTAGTTTAAATCTTTTAATACTACTAATTATCCTGTTAATGGAAGCAAACAACTTTCTTACATAATACATTTTTGCAACAAAGTCTAATGAATTTTATCAACAGTAATGTGTTTTTTGTATGTTGTAATATTTGTAAGACCATACTCTCCTAATATGACTGACATACATATGACTAGTTTCTAAATTCTTAAAATGAAATAATAAACAAATACTCTGTGCTTCTATCATCACTTAAAATATGCTTAAAGCAATAATAAAAACTATTTGCCTATAGGCTATAATGGTGATTATAATAATAATAATAATAATAATACTATAATATTAATATTTAATTATTATTTTACCCATTCCTAGCAATATTTTAATTCACTTGGTATGATCAAATCTTTAAATGTATGTAGCAGCTTTTTAAAAAATATAACCAGATTTTTAGTAAAAACGACTAATATATTCAGCTATTTCGTTTGTGTATTAATTTGTTACAGCAGCAGTGGTGATTAAAATATAGCTGCAATGTCAATTATTGGTTAGTCTCAGGGGTTGGCAGTACCAGATGCCTGTATTAAAGAACCACTCAAGCAGAGGCCAAATGGATAT